>NW_007378727.1:26190-45142 GCF_000475195.1 Diaphorina citri
GAACATTGCTCCTGCTGTGCAACATAGCTGTGATATAAATTGTGTGAATCCATGCCTAAAATGAAACATTCCTCCTGCATTTAGTACCTACTATTGTACCTAGCCGTGATATGACGTCTGTGTTTCCGTCGCTACAATGCAACATTTCTCCTGCATGTACCTTCTACTATTGTACCTAGCTGTGATTTGTAGTATGATTCCATGCCTAAAATGCAACATTTCTCCTGCATGTACCTTCAACTATTAGCTGTGATATAAATTCTGTGATTCCGTGCCTAAAATGAAACATTTCTCCTGCATTTACCTACTATTTGCCGTCATATGAGAACGAGCAGACGGGGTAGCGACCGGGAAGATGATGAGGATAAGGAAAACAGAACAGAAGTAAGTGGTGGATGGAAAATGTCAATTCAAAACTCAAATTCTATGTGGTAAAGCAGATATTTTTCACAACTTTTGTGGATATCACAACATTACTAAGTACCTCCTTTGCAACCAATTTCAATATTTCAATAATCTTTTTAAACTGGCAATGCCGCCACTGGTCACTACTTGATTAAAGTAGCTCAATGGTCCTCTCGAGGTTGAATGCACCCTGAGCACAGAGCCGAAAAAACTTCGACCGCTCGTGAAAATATACCCGTTTCCCGTTTGGCGGGTCTTATTATAATTCTATTTTATTTTGATAAGTACGTCCTTTGCAACCAATTTCAATAATCTTTTTACACTGGCAATGCCGCCACTGGTCACTACTTGTTTAAAGTAGCTACTCAATGGTCCTCTCGAGGCTGAATGCACCCCGAGCACAGAGCCGAAAAAACTTCGACCGCTCGTGAAAATATACCCGTTTCCCGTTTGGCGGGTCTTATTATAATTCTATTTTATTTTGATTCCTTTCACAGACCGGGGAGGACAAAGAAGAAGAGGAACCCGTGGAGACGCGGATTGACGTGTTAAGGCCCGTTCCTACTTGTCGTGAGTTACATCCGATTTTTTTCCCGAATGTCCTGTAGGCAATGTAGTTTAAATGAGTGTTCCTACTACACACGACACGATTTTTTTCCGAACGACAAGTGAAACGGGCCTTTATGTCTATTAAAAAATGCAAAAGACACTTACATGATAAACACGATAATTTATGAGAGCTTTTTCTATTTGAACGACAACGACATTCGATATAGTCCGGATCACCCAGAACCAACAGAAGTCGCTCAGGGAGTGTGAAATCTAACAGAAGTGCTTCAGGGTCACCTAGGACAAACAAAAGTGGTTCACGATCTAGAAGTGGTTCAAGAAGTCACTCTGGATCGCCCAAATCAAACAGAAGCCGATCTGGAACCCCTAGGAGCAGATCAGCATCGCCTGGAACTAACAGAAGTCGGTCAGGAACACCTAAAACCAATAGGAGTGCTTCAGGATCACCTAGGACGAATAGAAGTCGCAGCCGATCAGTTGCAAGGTCAAACAGAAGTGGTTCAAGATCTAGAAGCGGCTCGGGTAGTCCAAGGAGAAGATCTAGATCATCATCTCGAGGCTCTGGTGGCTCTGCTGCTGAAGCGTGAGTTATTGTTTCTATTTATCTAAAATATCCCAAGTTGTGGGAGTCACTATCAAAATCAAACTCCAAGCACAGAGCCAAAAAAACTTCGAACCCGGAACCTTCAGAGTGCAAGCCTAGTGTGATACCCACTCGGCCACGGAGGCTACTTTTGTGGGAGTCACTAAACACCTAGTATAATATAGTTTTCTGTTATTTGCATGGACACTTGTCAAGTGGCACTATAAATAGCCTCTTGATTAATGCATTGATCTGTGCTTGATAAATAATAAAATTAATGCATTCCAAATGGGCAAGTTTCAGTTTCACATCACATGATCACAGTTGTATGTCACAGTTGTTAAGAATTGAAGTGTACCTTTTTTTATTTATACATATTTATTTAAAAAAAAAAGGCTTTATGGCGCTAGGTCGCGGGTTCGATTCCCGCCCTGGGAGTACTTTATCCTGAAGGGACAAGGTTCGTTCTCAGAACGGCTGGCTTTCTCCTCTCCTGTCTTCCTTCTCTCTTCCATTTCGGGACGTTAAGACCCTAGCACTTACAGTTCCCTCTATCAAACCTCTTGAGAAGAACTAAATGTTCGGGACTACAACTTCAGCGGTTTTTATACTTGATAGAGGCAACTGTATTAACTGTAACAACGGAGGTCTTTTAAAGAACTAAATGTTCGGGACTACAACTTCAGCGGTTTTTATACTTGATAGAGGCAACTGTATTAACTGTAACAACGGAGGTCTTATCCTCCTGAAAACGAAGATGGTTGGACAACAGCAAAGCGATCCAGCCTTTTGGACAATGAACCCTATCTGTTGATAATAAAGTTCGTCCTGGGTGGAAAGCTAACTCGAGAGCGAGAACAAGGTAAGCGCTTCAACCTTCCAAGTTAATTAGGATGGCATGTTGACATTTTTCTTTCTTTTAAAAAGAAAAAAGTAATAATAAAATTGAAGTGGGTCAACAAAAGAGAAACCAAGACATTGTTCATGGTTTAAAATCTATCTGTTGATAATAAAGTTCGTCCCGGGTGGAAAGCTAACTCGAGAGCGAGAACAAGGTAAGCGCTTCAACCTTCCAAGTTAATTAGGATGGCATGTTGACGTTTTTCTTTCTTTTAAAAAGAAAAAAGTAATAATAAAATTGAAGTGGGTCAACAAAAGAGAAACCAAGACATTGTTCATGGTTTAAAAAGTAAGTTTTCACAGTTTAATTCTCTTATCCTGTCTTCCTTCTCTCTTAGATTTTGGGACGATAGAATTAGAATATTCTTCCTCTTCCTCATAGGTATATTTAAAAAGTAAGAAGGAAATAAAGCACTCCTTATAAGCATCTTCAATTCTTCACTCCTGATTCACTTGATTCTACCTCGTTTGTTTCAGTGAACGCGGAAGCTCTGTTTGGAGATGCCTCGGACATTAGTACTGATGATGACGATGATGGAAAACTGCAAGTAGTATCTTCAATTCTTCACTCCTGATTCACTTGATTCTGCCTCGTTTGTTTCAGTGAACGCGGAAGCTCTGTTTGGAGATGCCTCGGACATTAGTACTGATGATGACGATGATGGAAAACTGCAAGTTGTAGAGGAGGAGGGAGATGGAGAGGGAGAGAGGCGAGAGAGAGACGAAGATGCTAGGAGTGACGCGAGCAGACGGGGTAGCGACCGGGAAGATGATGAAGATAAGGAAAACAGAACAGAAGTAAGTGGTGGATTGAAAATGTCAATTCAAAACTCAAATTCTATGTTATGTGGTAATAAAGCAGATATTTTTCACAACTTTTGTGGATATCACAACATTACTA
Organism: Diaphorina citri; assembly: GCF_000475195.1. Taxonomy (NCBI): domain Eukaryota; kingdom Metazoa; phylum Arthropoda; class Insecta; order Hemiptera; family Psyllidae; genus Diaphorina; species Diaphorina citri. Next base: position 29,550 of record NW_007378727.1, read on the forward strand.
AGTACGCCCTTTGCAACCAATTTCAATAATCTTTTTACACTGGCAATGCCGCCACTGGTCACTACTTGATTAATTAAAGTAGCTACTCAATGGTCCTCTCGAGGCTGAATGCACCCTGAGCACAGAGCCGAAAAAACTTCGACCGCTCGTGAAAATATACCCGTTTCCCGTTTGGCGGGACTTATTATAATTCTATTTTATTTTGATTCCTTTCACAGACCGGGGAGGACAAAGAAGAAGAGGAACCCGTGGAGACGCGGATTGACGTTGAAATCCCGAAGATCTCGTGTGATTTGGGCCGAGAGATGCACTTCGTCAAGTTGCCCAACTTCCTCTCTGTGGAAACTCGGCCGTTTGATCCAGAGACATATGAAGATGAAATAGAAGACGAAGAAACATTGGATGAGGAAGGACGCGCTAGGTGAGGCATTTTTTCCCCCTCTAAGGCCTTTTAACACTACAGTAGGTAGTTCGCACTGCACTCACTAGAAGAATTGGTATAAGTAGGGCCATCTTGCCAATTTCTGGAATTCAAGATCTGATGTTCAAGTTTGTTTCCGAACACGGAAAGTAAAGTAAGTACAGTAACCCTAACCAGCCTAGCTAGCTGATAAAAGGGTTCTCTCTGCTTGAAAAGAACAAGCACAAGTCCCCACGATGGTTGACTGCGGTTAAGGACGAGCCAATTAAACATGGCTAGAGACCATCACACTGATGTATGGCTGATAAAATAGAATAGAATAGAATAGAATATACCTTGTTTATCCTGCCAGAATGAGACTGAAAAGTCCCTTTACTCCCGCAGTCTAAACAAGGAGATATTTTCTCTATTTTGTCATCACCTTTGGGCTATAGGTGGCTAAAGTCGCTACAACAACAAATATGTGACCTGGTTAGATCTTTTGTGACTAGGTATAAAAGAAATATTGTTCTATTGAGTGCAGTCCGAACGACACTCACTCTCAGACAGTCGGAAACTTTTTCCGTCACACACGTTCCAACTGTCTGAGAGTGAGTAGCCAACATGAGGGCACAGATGTGGCCAATTGGTATAAGTAAGGCCATCGCATCGGCCTTAATAAACGCCCTTTGTCACTGCGACCTGGTTAGATCTTTTGTGACTGTAAAATGAATATTCTTCTAGTGAGTACTTATTTATTGGTCTTTTCTTTACCAGATTGAAGCTGAAAGTGGAGAACACAATCCGATGGCGGGATACATTCAACAAGGACGGAGATCTGGTGAAGGAAAGTAATGCTCGGCTTGTCAAGTGGTCGGATGGGAGTTTATCATTGCATCTGGGATCCGAAATATTCGACGTATATAAGCAACCTTTGCAGGTAAACCAAGAGACATATGGTCGGTTTCACCAATATTTTTTCAGCTTCTAGAAGGGCTGTTAAGCTAACGGCCTGTTATGTTCCATTAGATTTATATAGGCTTAACAGGCTGTTATGTTCATATTAGATTTATATAGGCTTAACAGGCTGTTACAGGCTAAGCAGAAGGTTGGTGAAACCCATCCATAGTATACATACTAATCTCCCTAGCTCAGTGAAATGCGTGTCCATTAGATTTATATAAGCTTAACAGGCTGTTAGAGGCTAAGCAGAAGGTTGGTGAAACCCATCCATAGTATACATACTAATCTCCCTAGCTCAGTGAAATGCGTATCTCATTAGTATTTCGCTCCGTGCCGCAGGTCCTGTGTTCAATTCCCCACGGGATCGAAGTTTTTATTACCTATTTTTTCTTTTTAGGTTTCGTGGTTTACTTCGGGGTGCCCTCAGTCTCTTCACATCACAGCATTACTAAGAGCCTTACTTACCAGCTCTGTCAACTATGTAAATTTTCTTTTTACTTTGGTAATGCCGATTCTAGGCAGAGTGCACCCCGAACTCTTTGAACGGGGGACTTCCGATCTTCAAGCCTAGTGGTTATGGATGTTGCTGAAATATTTGATATTTCAGGGAGACCACAATCACCTGTACATCAGACAAGGTACGGGTCTTCAAGGCCAAGCTGTGTTCAGAACCAAACGAACTCCTCGAACGGGGGACTTCCGATCTTCAAGCCTAGTGGTTATGGATGTTGCTCAAATATTTGATATTTCAGGGAGACCACAATCACCTGTACATCAGACAAGGTACGGGTCTTCAAGGCCAAGCTGTGTTCAGAACCAAACTCTCATTCCGTCCTCACTCCACTGAATCATTCACTCATCGTAAGATGACCTTGTCTCTGGCAGATCGATCCAACAAGACCACTGGGATTAAAATTCTTGGACAAGTGGGATATGACCCCGACGCTAACCGATATGAGAAAATCAAGGTAAGATTCGTGTTTAATAGCTCTGTTTAACTATTTTTTTTTCTTCGCTGCATCTACGTGGTCGGTCTTACCTTAATTTATTGAATGTTTAATTGGTAGTTTATTTTAGTGACAGGTGACCCACCCCTCACATTAATCTCATACAGCCTGAGTGGGCGCTCTGTTTAACTATTTTTTTTTTCTTCGCTGCATTTACGTGGTCGGTCTTAAGTACCTTAATTTATTGAATGTTTAATTGGTAGTTTATTTTAGTGACAGGTGACCCACCCCTCACATTAATCTCATACAGCCTTAGTGGGGCCGCCGTTTTTATTTCGTAGCAATGAAACAACTGCGATATTAGACGTATGTGGTCTGTGTCGTAGCATTCAACGTGCTATCGCCGATGGCTTAAAAGATCTTATTTTACCTTTATCAGTACCTATACCCTATACCTAATGTAAATTTATAAACTATAATCGAACTAATATTTTCATCTGCAGAAAGAAGAAGAGAAGTTGCGCCAATCCTTGCGCAAGGAAACCAAAACGAAGCGCACGCGGGAGAAAGGTGCCAGTTCCCGGCTGAGCGCAGGGTATCTGGAAGGTGACGATGATGATGACGAGGGCGCCATCTCTCTAAGCGCTATCAAGAACAAATACAACGCCAAGAAAAACCCGGCGGGCGCGAGTGGTGCGGCTCCGTCAAGAAATATATATTCTTCGGATGAGGATGCGTCAGATTTGGAGCTGAGGACGAAGAAGCATGATAAACCCAAGCGAGTGCTGCAGGATTCCGATGATGAAGATGAGAAATCAGCGGCCAGTAGGAGTGGAAGTGGGAAGTCAGGCTCTGATTCAGACTAGTAATCTAATTTAGTCCACTGTAGCGATCACTCAGACAAATTGGGCTTAAGTGAGAAGTCAGGCTCTGATTCAGATTAGTACTTTGACTGTAGCGATTACGCAGACAGAGTGGGGCCGCCGTTTTTATTTCGTAGCAATGAAACAACTGCGATATTAGACGCATGTGGTCTGTGTCGTAGCATTCAACGTGCTATCGCCGATGGCTTAAAAGATCTTATTTTACCTTTATCAGTACCTATACCTAATGTAAATTTATAAACTATAATCGAGCGAATATTTTCATTTGCAGAAAGAAGAAGAGAAGTTGCGCCAATCCTTGCGCAAGGAAACCAAAACGAAGCGCACGCGGGAGAAAGGTGCCAGTTCCCGGCTTCAACATGAAACCTAGGAAATTTGTAATGAGTGTAATGACTGTTAGTGTAAAAACAGGACATTTTCAATCCTATGGGGCAACAAACATAATTCATAATCGTTTATTGACAATTTACATACATAAATTATTACAGATACCTACAAGAATTACCTCTGTGTGACCCAGTTAGATCAAAATACAAACAAAATTCAACATGAAACCTAGGAAATTTGTAATGAGTGTAATGACTGTTAGTGTAAAAACAGGACATTTTCAATCCTATGGGGCAACTGCTAACCGATATGAGAAAATCAAGGTAAGATTCGTGTTTAATAGCTCTGTTTAACTTTTTTTTTCTTCGCTGCATTTTCGTGGTCGGTCTTAAGTACCTTAATTTATTGAATGTTTAATTGGTAGTTTATTTTAGTGACAGGTGACCCACCCCTCACATTAATCTCATGGGGCAACATAAAAAATAACCTGACATTTGCAAACAACAACAAGGTAGATACATAAGTATAGTAATCTTAGATTAACTTGTAAAACTAAAATACCAATGTCTCACTCATAATTACCTCGATGGATTCCTGACTCAGATCATCTTCATCAATGAGTAAATTATCTGCCAAGTCACCACTTCCTATCGATTCAGCATCCAAACTTGAGTCTGCTTCTCCAAAATCTTCATCAGCACCGGATCCAACAGCTTGTGCTGAATTGTACAACTCTGTATCAGAAATGTCTGAGATGTTCACTTCTTCCTTCAGCATAATATGCTGACCAGTCATTGGCATTGAGGGGTCCTGTAAGTAATTTCAAATTTTGGGGTTGAGTGGATTGGAACACATCACATGCCTTCAGGCAAACTCCACTTGGTTGCTTTGACATCCTCCAGGCACTTGTGAACAACTTGCTCATTTCCTTTGTGTCGTGTCCCAGATGACAAGCAAGAGGAGAACAAAGAAAACACAGAAGACAAAGAAAATGAAAAGGTGGAAGCCAGTGAAGAAGAGAAATCAGAAAGCAAACCAGCTGGAGAAGATGGAAAGGAGAATGAAAAAGAAGAAAAGGAAAATAATGACAGCAAAATGGAAGTTGACAATGAAGCAAAGCAAACGGAAAAGAGGTTTGTGCTGGTTTCCCATTAGATAGCGTCATGATCATGATTTTGTAAATCCAGATCTAACATGAAGTGACGAAAATGTAGTTGATTGAATAGAATTGACAAGATATCAAGCAATCATGTGGCTAACTTCAGCATCATCACCAGTGAAGCAGTCATCAGGAGGAGTCATATCTATTGTGGTGTAATTTGGTGTGCAGTAGCAGATGGCTTATTTGACTTCCTAGGTATCATCATGTGGCTGTTGGGTCTTCAGTAGCTAGTAAGGACTACCCCATCTCTCCTCTCAACTCGTTCCCTATCGTCCACTCCAGGCTGACTTCAACCAGTATCAATGTCTCCATTAGCCCACTTTCTTGGTGTATGGTCGTTTTTCTTGAACAACATCATCAGAAGACTCAAAATCCACCAGTTTGGAAGACTTTTTCCGAACTCTGCCAGATCTTGATACTCCAGTGACTTCCAACTCCCCTGTAAGAAAGAAAGAAATTAAGGAAGTAGGTTTCCTCAACTTTGGATTTTTGCTTAAAAAGCATTTCATTGGTTGATATGGGAATGCTCCATCTAGTTTGTTAATGTCAATGGTTAAGCTTATACAAATCAAATAGAACATGACAAGCTGTTAACTCAATGGGCCTTCTAGGAGCTTCTAAAGGGGTTGGTTACTGGTTAGGTGTTCATTGATCTGCTCCCTGTTCATGATCCAACTAGATGTTTGTTTACATCCTTCAGCCACAAATTAATAGACAATAACATCCTAAATATCTCAAGAGGCAAGTGATAAACTAAACTACAGATATAACTTACCTTCTTGTTTTTTCTTATTTTCCATTTTGAGAAATTTCAGATACAACCTCGATAACTAAAAAGTAGTTTTGTCTGACAGCCCAGAATTGACAAGCTGTTAATTCAATGGGCCTTCTAGGAGCTTCTTAAGGGTTGGTTAGGTGTTCATTGATCTGCTCCCTGTTCATGATCCCCCAACTAGATGTTTGTTTACTTCCTTCAGCCATAAATTAATAGACAATAACATCCTAAATATCTCAAGAGGCAAGTGGTAAACTAAACTACAGATATAACTTACCTTCTTGTTTTTTCTTATTTTCCATTTAGAGAAATTTCAGATACAACCTCGATAACTAAAAAGTAGTTTTGTCTGACAGTCCAGAATCTCTCGTTCTTTTTCTCTTCCAGTGATTATGTTACAGTTTATGAGTTGGGGAAACGGGAATTCAGGGCAAACGATTTCTTTTTCACTTCCTCAGGCCTTAGGTAATATTTTTTTAATTTAAAACTGTTAAAAAAATTTAATCAAAAATTAAAACTTCAATAATTAAAATTTCAAATTTTGGCGCTTTCGGAGTTCGGACGCTATATTGTTGCCAATAGTTTCAACTACTGCGCGCGCAGTCGAGCGACCGCGACCGCCCCAAACTTGGCAACATTGCTAAGTGCTGAAAAACGCCATTTTGGATTTTGATTTTTTTGAAACATTTTTCATTTATTTTTCATTCAGTCAACTTTCTGGTAATTCTGGTGATTTTCCATTGAAAAACCTGACAGATTTTGTGTAAAAGTATATAACTTAGGTGTTCTGTTTGATTATCTTGTGTTCTTTTATTCGAAATCCCCAAACTTGGCAACATTGCTAAGTGCTGAAAAAGAAAAACGCCATTTTGGATTTTGATTTTTTTGAAACATTTTTCATTATTTTTCATTTCTGGTAATTCTGGTGATTTTCCAATTTCCATTGAAAAACCTGACAGATTTTGTGTAAAAGTATATAACTTAGGTGTTCTGTTTGATTATCTTGTGTTCTTTTATTCGAAATCCAATACACATTCCGTTAATCTCCCCACATTGTCGGTCGTGGAAATTTTGCACCATGTCTGACGTTGAACAACGCCGGATTACGGACCTTCGAGTTGTGGATCTGAAAGCAGAACTGGAAAAACGAAATTTGGACAAAGGAGGTGTCAAAGCTGTACTCATCGAAAGATTGGAGAAGGTAAGAAAGACGTAGGCTTTGAGAGTAGCAATCAGACGAGGTGGTACAGGCCAGGCCTTTCACTGGCTAGGTTTGTGCTTATGAAGAGTTGAAGCACAAGTCTCCACACTTCCTACTTTTTCCTTTGACCGGAAAAATATTCAAGGGTGAAATATAGATATAGGTTCATATTAAAATGTTTGTTACCCTTAGAGCATGGTCAGAGACTGTTCAAACAGTATTCAAGATTAGTCTATGGTCAACAACACCCTTGTAAGACTGATGTAGGCACTCATTTGTCTTATTATGTACCTTCCGGAAAAAAAATGTTGTGAAAGAAACCCTGAAATATCTACTGACTGTGGTGCAGAATCACTAAGGTGCACAATTTCATCTCTGTTCTTATAATGTTTTGATTATTTCTTATGTTCATCACAGGCTTTGATTGAAGAGGGGCACAATCCAGAAGAATATGTGTTTGAAACATCCACTATGTCCCAACCCTATTGAAGATTAGTCTATGGTCAACAATACCCTTGTAAGACTGATGTAGGCACTCATTTGTCTAATTATGTACCTTCCGGAAAAAAAAATGTTGTGAAAGAAACCCTGAAATATCTACTGACTGTGGGTGTATGGTGCAGAATCACCAAGGTGCACAATTTCATCTCTGTTTTACTTAATAATGTTTTGATTATTTCTTATGTTCATCACAGGCTTTGATTGAAGAGGGGCACAATCCAGAAGAATATGTGTTTGAAACATCCACTATTAGAGCATGGTCAGAGACTGTTCAAACAGTATTCAAGATTAGTCTATGGTCAACAACACCCTTGTAAGACTGATCTAGGCACTCATTTGTCTTATGTACCTTCCGGAAAAAAAAATGTTGTGAAAGAAACCCTGAAATATCTACTGACTGTGGTGCAGAATCACTAAGGTGCACAATTTCATCTCTGGTCTTATAATGTTTTGATTATTTCTTATGTTCATCACAGGCTCTGATTGAAGAGGGGCACAATCCAGAAGAATATGTGTTTGAAACATCCACTACTACTGCTATAACACCATCAAAGAAGAGTAAGTAGTCCCCCTTAGAATATAAAGGTCTTAAATTAAGCCCTATGCATTTGAGAGTTGTAATTTCATAGGATTCTTTAATGAAATAATAACCTAACTATTGATGTACTGTAAGTAGTATGTATAATTGCTCCAAATTGATTATTTCATTCTCCAGGAGGTCAAGATTCTGACAATGAGAGCAATTCAGAAAATGCCAAGAGAGAACATGTGGAAAATGGGAATACATAGGATTCTTTAATGAAATGATGACCTAACTATTGATGTACTGTAAGTAGTATGTATGATTACTCCAAGTTGATTATTTCATTCTCCAGGAGGTCAAGATTCTGACAATGAGAGCAATTCAGAAAATGCCAAGAGAGAACATGTGGAAAATGGGAATTCTGCTGAAGACACTGAAATTACGGAGGAAGTGGAGAAAGAAAAACAAGAGGAGCAAGAAGATGTCAATGAAAGTGACAGCAAGAAAGCTAATGAAGAAGAGGACAAACTGCTAGAAGAAGATGTAAGATTGTTTCTCAGATACTTGATGATTTTTTATGCACATTTCTTTCTTTATTTATTTTTTTCCCCAGAAAATTAATTTTAAAATGAAAGACTTTCATTCCATTAACACTAATTTCAGCAATATTTATGTGAGTGAAATTTGTGTTCTCCCTACTTATGACTTGACTTCATTTATTATGACTATTATTATGGCTATTTTCTCCAGGAAAAACAAAATGGTGATGGACAGAATGCTGACACTGAGGATACAATAAATCTCTCTCTAGGAGAAGAAGAGGAACAGCTCTTGGCTGATGAGGTAGGTGTTTTCCAAATTATGCCTATTAATAAATTGTAAAATTGAATATTGTGGTTATTTAATAAATAAAAGTAGCTCTATTTTTGACTAAATAGAAATTCTTGTGAATTAAAGAAATCCTTGTGATCTATTCACCTCCTATTAATAAATTGTAAAATTGAATCTTGTGGTTATTTAATAAATAAAAGTAGCTCTATTTTTGACTAAATAGAAATTCTTGTGAATTAAAGAAATCCTTGTGATCTATTCACCACTAATTTTGTTTTGTTTTACATTGCAGGAAGAACACAGTGGTCCCAAAGGTAAGTGACAATTCATGTTGACAAGAGTAATCTGCATGTTAATACACTACAGTAGTGTAAAATTATTTTTACAAGGTTAAGGAAGTAGATGTAAATGTTTCTTTAATGTCAAAATACAAATTTGTTCATGTACATAGCAAATCAAAACAAATCCAAATCCAACATTACCCACCTTGTTAATTTTCCATTTTACAAATAATACATTGTTTGTTTTTGTGCACTGTTGAAATATCTGAGATAAGTGGAATAGCTCAACTGGAAATGCTGATTCAAATCAGAGGGGCAAAATGTTTCATCCTGGAGATAGTTTTCCAAGCAGCCTAACTAATGATTAAGTAAAGTCAATTTACCAACACAACAAAATTCAGGCAGTTTGTAAGACAAGTGTGGCTTGAATGATCATGTCTAATATTTTTCAACTTGATTATTTTTAAAAGAAGTCAAATGACAGAAAGAGCCTACACTATGCAATATTTGATCCAACAAGTGCTACTATTTCATTTCCAACATCACATCTCAGGATTTTAAGGATCAATTTTGAGTCTACCTAGGATCAACTATATGCTTTACTAGTATTCATTGTTTGGGTGCAGTATAATTAGGTATACTGAATACACAAAGCAGAGGAAATTATTGGACTTGACTTAGCAGATGCTATGTCATCACTTGATATGACAAACATAATTTGTCCAAAAATAATACATCCGATCAAATAACTGAAAATATTTCTGTGTTCTTATGAATGGACCTTTAAGACATCATCTACAGAATTTTCTGTATCGGAAGTGCTACACAATGGCTGCTTTGTTGTGTATAAGCTGATATTATACAAAGGACTTATCACTATCAATATCAATACCTACGTGACTCGTGTTCTTATGAATGGACCTTTAAGACATCATCTACAGAATTTTCTGTATTGGAAGTGCTACACAATGGCTGCTTTGTTGTGTATAAGCTGATATTATACAAAGGACTTATCACTATCAATATCAATACCTACGTGACTTAACAAGAAGATTTCCGTGGACATTATGCTGTGGACAACATCTCTCTGTTCTGTTTCTAACTTATCTCCCCCTTTTTAATTTTTAAAGCAAAATCCATACTAATATGACATGCCCAAGTTTTAGGTTTTTGCTTTACCAATCATCTTTACTGTACCAAGTGTCCCAGCAAGCATTCTGAGGTGACCTTGATGGGAGTATGGCGGTGAGAGGAAGTACAAGGACCTGCAGGTTGCTTTGACATCCTCCAGGCACTTGTGAACAACTTGCTCATTTCCTTTGTGTCGTGTCCCAGATGACAAGCAAGAGGAGAACAAAGAAAACACAGAAGACAAAGAAAATGAAAAGGTGGAAGACGGTGAAGAAGAGAAATCAGAAAGCAAACCAGCTGGAGAAGATGGAAAGGAGAATGAAAAAGAAGAAAAGGAAAATAACGACAGCAAAATGGAAGTTGACAATGAAGCAAAGCAAACGGAAAAGAGGTTTGTGCTGGTTTCCCATTAGATAGCGTCATGATCATGATTTTGTAAATCCAGATCTAACATGAAGTGACGAAAATGTAGTTGATTGAATAGAATTGACAAGATATCAAGCAATCATGTGGCTAACTTCAGCATCATCACCAGTGAAGCAGTCATCAGGAGGAGTCATATCTATTGTGGTGTAATTTGGTGTGCAGTAGCAGATGGCTTATTTGACTTCCTAGGTATCATCATGTGGCTGTTGGGTCTTCAGTAGCTAGTAAGGACTACCCCATCTCTCCTCTCAACTCGTTCCCTATCGTCCACTCCAGGCTGACTTCAACCAGTATCAATGTCTCCATTAGCCCATGATTTTCTTGTCAATGCTTCTAATTCAATCAACTAAAAGCTTCCTTTACTTTGTGTTTATGTTTGGATTTGTAACTTTCATGAACCATTACTTGATTTTCATAAAGTACCTTGATATATTTTATTTCACACTGAATGAATGATTGGACACAGTTCCAAATTGCCTTCTACCATATTATGAAGTTAATGATATTGATTTTTGTATTGTGCTCAAATTTAACCATTTTTACTATTTTGAAAGGTACATTTATTTTCAAAGGTTTTTATTTCACTGTCACTCAAATACACAAGTAACCTGACCTATTCAGATAATTTGTGTAAAATCTAGTTGAGCCATCAACTGGTTAAATTCAAAGAAGAATTACTAAGGCCCTTCTTTAGTCAAGTCGATCTGGTTTGTTTTTACCTGACAGAAAACATTGAATTTTAAAGTTCCTTTGGCTAGATTGTAGGAGACAAACAATTAAAAGAATCAGGTCAGTTTATATGGCATTGACGGCCAAGTCAGAAAGCTAACCTGAGGGATAAGAGGGAAATGACGAATTCAAACCGCATAATTCGAGAGCAAAAAGCTCTATGAACCTAAGTCTATTAATAGTTCAACCAATTGTTGAACTGCTCAAACATTACCCGGGTGTTATCGACGTAGGGGTGAAATTTCGATTAGTTTTAACGTTTTTCGGTCTGTTCATATAAAGTTTCACAAATTCACCGAGACTTCAATCTTTGTAATTTATTGACATTTTAATATTTTTCATACATGTCTTAGTCATCGTGTCATGCCATGACAGACATGTCATACATGTATGTCATAATTAGACTTACTTTATCATGGACACTCGTTGCTATCTTGAAAGCCCAGAAGAGGTTAGGTAGTAGAACAGCCGCGGTAGACAGTAAGCTCTGGATCTCCCTTCAGATCTGGTGGACAGGAAGAGAAGGGAAATGGAGAGACGTTACGAGTCCTCTTCATCCAGCAAATATGACGACAGGTGAGTGATTAACCCTGCCTTGGTGACTCGCTTGATAAAGAGGAGGGCGAGGGTCCGATCCCAGCCGAGGCATGGGATTTTATCCTTATTTATTTGAGAATAATAATGGAGCTCTAAGGGTTAGGTGGTAGAGAACTCCTCCGGCGTTACAATGAACTCTCAAGAATACGTAAGATTCAATCCCAATAGTTTAACTTGAAAACTATGTTTACACTGTGATGGTGGTCCAGGGCATTAGTCTCTGCCCTCCCTTCTCTTTCTTTCCTTCTCTTTCTACCTCCAATTGCTCCTTCCCTCCCCCTTCCTTACTCCCTCTCCCTCCCTCCCTTTCTCACTCATATTTTCGTCTATCTAAAATTCCAAACCCCCTTGCCCCTTCTCAAAAGAGACTTGTAAATACTGCAACCTTCTCTCAAGAGACTTGTAAAGAGTGAGTGAGTTATAAGAACTACTCTTTTTAGTGAACTACTCTGAACTGCACGGCCGTGTCATTCTGGTGGAGAAAGCACGAGACAGACAGCACTCGGACAGCGCCAAGTCTCGACACGAGACAAGTCGAAGGCATGACTCGAGACATAATGACAGTCGAGACCGAGAAAAGGTAGGTGGAGAAAGCACGAGACAGACAGCGCCAAGTCTCGACACGAGACAAGCCGAAGGCATGACTCGAGACCGAACTGCACGGCCGTGTCATTCTGGTGGAAAAAGCACGAGACAGACAGCACTCGGACAGTGCCAAGTCTCGACACGAGACAAGCCGAAGGCATGACTCGAGACATAATGACAGTCGAGACCGAGAGAAGGTAGGTGGAGAAAGCACGAGACAGACAGCGCCAAGTCTCGACACGAGACAAGCCGAAGGCATGACTCGAGACATAATGACATTTTTTTTTTGATAGTCGAGACCGAGAGAAGGTAGGTACCCCATCGTATTTTTAGCTTTTTAAATTCTCGTCACGAGAAGACCTAAGTTGTTAAAAGTGAAGTTAAATCCCAATACCTACCTACCTACTTACCTTTCTCAACTGCGTCAACTTCCAAATTTGTTACAATCTGAGATGTTATAGGCACTAATTCGGCAATGTATGTAGTAATCAAAGGGTCAGATTATTCTTTTTTTTTCTGTAAATATGTCAATTTTTGCTGATGGGTTACTGAGGGAGCGTTCACAGTTTGGGACAGAACTGTTTGAAAAATTGAATCCGCTTGAAATTCTTGATTTGATTTTTTTAATTTTACTTTCATGTAATGATTTAAAATCAAGACTAGAGCCCGTTCTCCCTTTATTCCCAATATAGTGTGCAAGTCACCCATCCATTTATTGGCCTTCCTCGGCGTAGCTTAACATAGGTAACGCTAAAACCGGTCTTAAATGATCGACTGAAGTGTTATCTAAAACTTTCTCGCTTTGAGTTCATAGGTCGTCGCGACAAATTTCAAGATCAGAGCTCATTTGTGTGAGAAAATGAGAAAAAAAAAATCCCACAATTAGTCAATTAACTTTAAGTCACCCATCCATTTATTGGCCTTGCTCGGCGTAGCTTAACATAGATAACGCTAAAACCGGTCTTAAATGATAAGTTCCATATGAATTAAGGTAAAAGGCATGCTGAGGCCGGATAATAGTGAAGACTAGATAATAGTGAAGAATATTAGTTATTATTTCAACCTAATTTAAAAACTTTAGAATAGAGCTGTTGAAATACTCATGTGTATTTTCTCTTTGTTTCAGGAGAGAGAGAAGGAGCGCGAGCGTGAGAGAGAGCGCAGAAGACGAGACGAGAAGAGCAGGAAGGAGAAGGAAGAGAAGAAGAAGAGAGAGGAGACCAAAGCGGACGAGCAGCCAAAACCCCCCGGTACCGAGGAGGAAAGCGAAGCTGCAGCGAATGGTGAAGCCTCGGAAGCTGCTAAAGAAGGAGAAGAGAAAGCAGAAGCTAATACCGAGGGTGGTGATGGGAAACCGAAAGAGACCGATGAAGATGCCAAGAGCAAGCATCGAAGCAAGAGTCCGCGCGATACAAGTCGGGCTACGAGCAAAACGAGCACGACCAGTAAGACCAGAGATGGCAAGGATAGAGGCATCCTGTCCTTGGAGAAAATCAAGGTGAGGATAAATCTGGGTCCCCTATTTTCATTACTTCCTATTACTAAAATATAGCGAAGTATTTAGCTAGCGAAGCGATATTTTAGTATTTTTGCAATCGGTCTAAATTTTCAATTTGCAAAAAATATCTTATACTAAGTTACAAGTATAAGAAGCTTAGGTTTTAGCTTATAAAAAAATAATGCATGATTTCTCGACAAAAATTCACTTCATTTTTAATTTTTTCAACTCTAACCTAAGGCATTTTTCATCCAACTCGTTTAAGATCTTGATAAATTCAGCTACCATTTCCTAGTTGCAACCAAGAGGACCCTATTAAACAAGTAATTTCTTCTTTTCCTCTCCTCTTCTCCCTTAGGCCAGCCACTCACTATCAGGTAGACCTGACAGGTACACCTGATCAGGTCCGCCCGTCAGCACACACTATCAAGTAGACCTGACAGGTACGGCTGAAAAAGTCCGCCTGTCAGGTCTACCTCATAGTGAGTGGTTGGCCTTACATTCTTCTTCTCTCCTTCCTCTCCCGGCGTTAACCTCACCTAGTGGTTATCTTCAACTCAAGAGTCTATTGTTATTATTTTACGAGTTCCAGCATCTAGCGTAGGTGTTCACTCCATCTGTCCTCAAAACTGTCAAAAGATTTCTTTAATAAATGTGGGCTATATCTCAAATCGAGCCTTTTGGCTTGGTCCTTCTTACAAACTCCTCGTATTTAGAGGAGGAGGTTGGAAGTATACGTAGATTCGTATACACTTTACCCATCCTTGGGGCAGCTGCCTCTACACCCAAGTGGCCTCTTTGTGTATCAACATTGTACTCTATTGTCTTCACAGATATTCCTCCTCCCGGCACACTTCGCGGCGTGATGACCCTCCCGCGCCACCGCCTGCCCCCCGGGTATCCAAAGACCCACTTCTCACAGGAAAAGGAAGAGTTGAAACGTGCCCAGATGAAATTGGAAGAGACTCGCCGTGTTGCCAAACGTCCCGCTCTGGATCTGTCATAGTCAATATAGTCATGTTTGGTTAGACTTCTCTGCATGTTTTCTCATTAAACCTTATGTGGTGCCCTTTTTCTCACCATGAGCTCCTCAGATAGGTGAGTATCTTCCATTCTATTTAATATTATTTATGGGATACAACAGACGGGCGTACCTTTCATAGCCAATCTTACCACTGAGAGTTTACAGGTTAACACAGTGTCAAGGGGTTTTTTTTACGTCACCTATTTGGTTTACACAGGCCAGTCTTTCTTAAACTCTCGATCAACTGAAAACTCTCTGTGGTAAGATTGGGCATGGTTTCATTCAATTTCTACAAAAGATCTTTATGCTCCTATACATATAAGTTCAAGTACATATCTGTACTTTTCAGGAACACTTTTTGTTTCTTATATCATCTCATGATCTGTTCATTTTTTACTTTCTATTTTTTTTTTTTTTTTTTTTTTTTTTTTTTTTTTTTCATTTTTGAAAAAAATTTTTTTTAAACCCTCATTCTACTTTGCTGCGAAAATTAGTCTCTCTCCCTCTCTCTCTCTCTTTTTCTTTTTCTTCTTCTTCCTTTTCTCCTTCTACTTTCTTCTTTGCCTTTTCCCATGTTTGAACAGGTCGTCATTTCTAGAAACCCCAAACCAGGGTCATATGTGTTTAGTTTGACCGGTCCGAGAACGATAGGTACCTACTTATCTCTTCGACCCGGGCGGGGATTGAGAACACACAGGCTCTAACTTCCAAGCTAACTAGGCTGGCCAAGAAAATAATGATAAATTTCCATTTTTTTCTTCTTCTTCTTCTTCTTCTTCTTCTTCTTCTTCTTCTTCTTCTTCTTCTT
>NW_007378727.1:45874-83202 GCF_000475195.1 Diaphorina citri
TTTTTTTCATTCATAAAATAGTAAACCGAAAGTTTAGTTTAGTTTCTTTTGTGTTTCATTTGAGTAACTAATGAAACAAAACATCTTTCCTATGTAATCAAGATCACCATTCCCCAAATTAATATACTAGCTTTGGAGGGTCCAAAGATGTGTGAATTCCGCCTTCCTGCATGTACCTACTATTTGCCGTGCTATGAATTCTGTGATTCCCTGCTTAAAATGCAACATTGC
Source organism: Diaphorina citri (assembly GCF_000475195.1). NCBI lineage: Eukaryota > Metazoa > Arthropoda > Insecta > Hemiptera > Psyllidae > Diaphorina > Diaphorina citri. Next base: position 46,106 of record NW_007378727.1, read on the forward strand.
TCCTGCTGTGCAACATAGCTGTGATATAAATTGTGTGATTCCGTGCCTAAAATGAAACATTCCTCCTGCATTTAGTACCTACTATTGTACCTAGCCGTGATATGACGTCTGTGTTTCCGTCGCTACAATGCAACATTTCTCCTGCATGTACCTTCTACTATTGTACCTAGCTGTGATTTGTAGTATGATTCCATGCCTAAAATGCAACATTTCTCCTGCATGTACCTTCAACTATTAGCTGTGATATAAATTCTGTGATTCCGTGCCTAAAATGAAACATTTCTCCTGCATTTACCTACTATTTGCCGTCATATGAGAATTCTGTGATGCCTAAAATGCAACATTTCCCGATGGATTTTCCAGATGGCCCGGTTCATCGAGTGGTATGCTAGGTAGCCGAGGCGGGGGCGGTAGCTCCTCGCTGTACCCGGGCGTCAACCAGAGTATCCCCGGTATGGGAGGCATTCTACCGGCCAGCGCGGTGTACTCGGGAGACCGGTTCGATGCGTACAGTAGCATGAAGCCCATCATGGGCCCGGGACCCAGCGGTCCGCTCAAGCGATATTAGGAGCTGAGGCGCCCTCAAGGATACTGATGGCTCAGTTGTCAACGTGTTACAAGGGTCCCAGCAGCTCCTGATTAAGCTTTACACGTTACAAGGGTATCCAAGAGTCTTACAAGGGTATCCAACAGTCAAATTAAGTGTAACAAAGGTCCCAGCAGCCGAGTCAAGTGTTACAAGTTACAAGGGTCCAGTAGCCCTTGTCACGCTGTACAAGGGTACCCAACAGTCAAATTAAGTGTTACAAGGGTCCCAGCAGCCCTTGTCAAGTGGTAGTTCAGACCTACCAAGGTCTTAACGTTAAGACATACCAAGGTCTTAACGATTCATTCAAGTGTATCATAGAAGATATGTAAATGTAAACTATCGACTTGTCTCCATACGCCAAACTTTTACGGGTTTTAACCCGATGTTAACATCAATGTCTGTAATAATTATTTACATGTCAAATATGTGTTTAGTCAGACACCTGGGAGTAGCCTTAGACGCGTTTCGGTCTTTTTTGAACTCTTAGCGACTTGTGACTACGTTGTGTACATACGCAACATGTTACCAATATGAATGTTAACATCAGATCTGAGACCTGGCCCTAGAGTTGACTTTGTATCGACTAGACGTCTTTTAATGCTCAAGTAATTTCGTCCTAGAATGTACAACATGGTCCAAATGGGCAATTATTGCGGTTGCCCTGAGCATTCCCTCTATGTGTGTTTTTTTTTCTGAAAAATTCGGCAAACCCCCCGTGTAAATAGATATTTCCTTATGCAATTCTTCATTTTAATTTTAAGGTAAATAAATTTGTCCATGAATGTCAGAAAAAGAATAAAATTCCTAGATGTAATGATTGCAAGAAAATTGCGTGATGTGATGGGATATGAATGATGTGATGTGTTAAAAACCTCTGAGTGTACCGTGTGTTGTATGGAAGCTAAATTTGTCCTATGAATAGAGATCAAATGGGCTTTTTGTTTGTTTCTTTCTACACTGATATTTTGAGTATGTTTTTGACTATGTTTGTAAATATTTAAAGAGTGACAACTTTAGACGCAAGTGTTAGATTAGGTTTTTGTTCTTCTTTATTGGAAAATAAATTTTCAATGATTACCTGCCCAATATAAAATTATGTTTTTCCTCAGACTTTACTCTCTCAGTGTTCCAGAACCAACTATTGGTTAGTTACATGTAAACAACTTAGCTATTAGTTAGTTAAAGCTAAACAACTAACTTTAATGTAAACAACAATATTGTGCTATTAGATAGGTAATGTGTAAAACAAATATTACTCTGAAATTGGTTAAGTTTATGCAATCAAATTGTCAATATTTAAAACGAGGCCAAATTAAAATCCCCACGAGGATGTTTGTGTCTTTAAGTTGGAAATTTTCAACCTTCATGTCCCAAGTGCCCTCTTTTTATCTCTATTCTTATCTCTCCCTCCCTAATGTTTGTAAATATTTAAAGAGTGACAACTTTAGACGTAAGTGTTAGATTAGGTTTTTGTTCTTCTTTATTGGAAAATAAATTTTCAATGATTACCTGCCCAATACAAAATTATGTTTTTCCTCAGACTTTACTCTCTCAGTGTTCCAGAACCAACTATTGGTTAGTTACATGTAAACAACTTAGCTATTAGTTAGTTAAAGCTAAACAACTAACTTTAATGTAAACAACAATATTGTGCTATTAGATAGGTAATGTGTAAAACAAATATTACTCTGAAATTGGTTAAGTTTATGCAATCAAATTGTCAATATTTAAAACGAGGCCAAATTAAAATCCCCACGAGGATGTTTGTGTCTTTAAGTTGGAAATTTTCAACCTTCATGTCCCAAGTGCCCTCTTTTTATCTCTATTCTTATCTCTCCTTCCCTTCTCCATCTTTCTTTCTCTCTCCATCTCTTTCCTTCCTTCTTTCTTCTCTCATTCCCTTTCTGTTTCTCTTTCCTCTCTCCCTCCTTTCCTCTTTATCTCAGAGGATGTTTGTGTCTTTAAGTTGGAAATTTTCAACCTTCATGTCCCAAGTGCCCTCTTTTTATCTCTATTCTTATCTCTCCCTCCCTTCTCCATCTTTCTTTCTCTCTCCCTCCTCTTTTCTCTCTCCATCTCTTTCCTTCCTTCTTTCTTCTCTCATTCCCTTTCTGTTTCTCTTTCCTCTCTCCCTCCTTTCCTCTTTATCTCTCCTTCCCTCTGTTTCTATTTCTTCCCTTTCTTCCTCTATCTGTCCCCCAAAAGACTTACCATAATAAATTGCGTGCGCTATTTGCATAAGCTTAAAGATTCTCTTTCTATTCTGTATGCTGGATAAGTTGCATCTCTTTTCTCTCTCCATCTATTTCCTTCCTTCTTTCTTCTCTCATTCCCTTTCTGTTTCTCTTTCCTCTCTCCCTCCTTCCCTCTGTTTCTATTTCTTCCCTTTCTTCCCCTATCTGTCCCCAAAAGACTTACCATAATAAATTGCGTGCGCTATTTGCATAAGCTTCAAGATTCTCTTTCTATTCTGTATGCTGGATAAGTTGCATCGAAATTTAGACTGGCAGAACGTTGATTGACTTGGTCTCAAATGAACAAATAAACGAGTAAATATAGGGAGCTTACCAATAACTTCAAATGAGCTACATAATTGTGTCTCATGTCTATATTATCACTCTTCATTAAGGTACTATAGTCTGTCCAGATGGATATGAGAGCAAGGAGTCATCGACCCAAAATTAAGGAACCAATCAGAATGCGAGAATTCCTTGCATTGTTGCATCTAAGGTAAAGGTCTATTTTTATAAACTCTCTCTTTTAAAAAGCAAGCAGAGGTAAAAATTACGGGATTAAAGATTAATTAAAGCGTATTCCTGGAAATTTCCAAAGAATTATCTTACCTGGGACGTGAAAAGAGTCTCATGTTTAGACATCATATCATAGACGCGTTTCGGTCTTTTTTGAGCTCTTAGCGACTTGTGACTACGTTGTGTACATACGCAACATGTTACCAATATCAGACCTGAGACCTGGCCCTTGACTTCGCATCGAATAGGCGTCTTTTAAGTTCAAGTAATTTCCTCCTAGAATGTACAATCGCGGTTGCCCCGTGCATTCCTGTGTGTTTTTTTGCTGAAAAATTCGGCAAACCCCCCTGTGTAAATAGATATTTTCTTATGCAATTCTTCATTTTAATTTTAAGGTAAATAAATTTGTCCCTGAATGTCAGAAAAAGAATAAAATTCCTAGAAGTAATGATTGCAAGAAAATTGCGTGATGTGATGGGATATGAATGATGTGATGTGTTAAAAACCTCTGAGTGTACCGTGTGTTGTATGGTACGCAGACAAATTGGGCGGAAGTGGGAAATCAGGCTTTGATTCAGATTAGTACTTTGACTGTAGCGATCACGCAGACAAATTGGGCGGAAGTGGGAAATCAGGCTTTGATTCAGATTAGCACTTTTATTGGTACTTTGGCTGTAGTGATTACTCAGACAAATTAGGTGTTACAGTTTCCCTTGTGCAAGTCTCTAAAAAAAAGCTTGGAAATTAGAAGGCAATGTGGATTGTTGGAAAATAAAAAGTTGTCAATTGAGGAATACTACCCAGTTCACTTTGGCTGTAGTGATTACTCGGACAAGTTAGGTCCCCTTGAGACCCTGAGAGGACCACCGGATCCAATGGAGAGTTCAAAATACGTTGGGGCTGTTGAAGGACCAAATCTAATCAGTCAAATTGTCGTTCACAACTCCATACACAAAAAGCCCACTCTGAGGCTTAGGTGTAGGGGCAAACAGCACTAAAGTCGGGAGCTTATACGAATCTACGAAATGAATCAGATTTCTTTTGTGTTACAAATCGGTACCAAATGTCAAAATCAGAACAAGCATACTTTGGCTGTAGTGATTACTCAGACAAATTAAGTCCCCTTGAGACCCTGAGAGGACCACCGGATCCAATGGAGAATTCAAAATACGTTGGCGCTGTTGAAGGACCAAATCTAATCAGTCAAATTGCCGTTCACAACTCCGCACACAAAAAGCCCACTCTGAGGCTTAGGTGTAGGGGCAAACAGCCCTAAAAGTCGGGAGCTTATACGAATCTACGAAATCAATCAGATTTCTTTTGTGTTACAAATCGGTACCAAATGTCAAAATCAGAACAAGCATTTGAGAAATATCGCGTTAAACACATTTCAAATAGATGCAAAATTTCAACTCTTTCTGTATGGCAATAAATCCAACCTAAGAATATCTCGAGCCAGTCTAGTTAGCTTGGAGGCTAGCGCGTTTGCCTTGTAAGCCTTTTAGGTCGCTTCGATTCCCGCCCGGGGCGATCCTTATCCTAAACAGATCAGGTTCAATTTCGGAACTGCCTGCTGGCTTTCTCGTGTCCTCCTCTCTTCGACTTTAGATCGGTAAGTTTTCCAGTGTTACAGTTCCCCTTGTCCAAGTCTCTAAAAAAAAGCTTGGAAATTAGAAGGCAATGTGGATTGTACCTTAGAATATCTCGAGCCAACCTAGTTAGCTTGGAGGCTAGCGCGTTTGCCTTGTAAGCCTATTCGATTCCCGCCCGGGGCGATCCTTATCCTAAACAGATCAGGTTCAATTTCGGAACTACCTGCTGGCTTTCTCGTGTCCTCCTCTCTTCGAATTTAGATCGGTAAGTTTTCCAGTGTTACAGTTCCCCTTGTCCAAGTCTCTAAAAAAAAGCTTGGAAATTAGAAGGCAATGTGGATTGTTGGAAAATAAAAAGTTGTTAATTGAGGAATACTACCCAGTTATTTAATATTTATTTTGTATGAATAAATAGAGATATGTACATTCTACATCAAATGAAGGACGTGACAAAATAATAATCCTATTGGGGGTGAGAATGAGATCTTAGTTAAATGGGTGACATATTGTAAATAAATTATCTAGTAAGTTTGTAAATAAAAATCAAATGTAACCCACTCTTATTGGTTTCTCATTTCTAGATTTTGTATGCTTTATTAATTATTATATGCCAATATTGAGTAGGTAATTGGGTTATTGAAGTATGAAAATGACAACCAGATTACCTAGATATCATATGTATAAGTAAAACCTGTAAACATATCCAACTCAAGGCCAAGGAAAACTTTCTGTACTCTTTGTTCAAAAGTACTCAGCCATAAGGCAATAAAAGGGGTTGATATTATTATTTAAATCACACTAAAATTTAAAAAAAAAGAGAAAAAGTAAGAAATATTTACATTATATCATAGTACTTAGTCTAGGCATAAACCACCAAGTACGTAGTTTCAACAGATTATGGGACACAGTCTCTGAACTAATGTACTTTTAGTCCCAATTTCGTCGAGAACATGAGACAGTTTCATTACCAATGTACTTAAAGTCCAGGCATAATGTAAGCAATGTTGTCGAGAACATGGGACAAAGTCTCAGGAGAGCAACCATTTTCCTCCGGTATTTGCTGAGTTAGACACAGCAGAGGCCCAAGTGCACAGAGGAAAGAGTCCAGCAGGAGAGACATCCCTCCAGAAATTGCCATTCTTCCCTGAAAACCATCACATAGTATGTATTAGTCATATTGGTCTTTTTTCGTGTCCAGAACACGTCTTTATTTTAATAAAATTGAACCCATACATAGTTAGGTAAAGATTTGACAAAATAAGTACCTAAAATAGCAGGAGAGACATTCCTCCAGAAATTGCCATTCTTCCCTGAAAACCATCACATAGTATGTATTAGTCATATTGGTCTTTTTTTTCGTGTCCAGAACACGTCTTTATTTTAATAAAATTGAACCCATACATAGTTAGGTAAAGATTTGACAAAATAAGTACCTAAAAGACTTATAGCTATTGAAAATTGGGGGGAAAAATAGTCTTAGTCACATAGGATGAGTCTTTGAGAGGAGAAAGTCGTAATTGTTCACCTTTTGCAAGGCGCCAAATTTCTCTTAAGCATATTAGGTGAAAAAGAGAAGAAAAATCATGAGCCAGCCAGTTAGCTTGGTGCGTAGAGCGTCTGCCTTGTCAGCGCTAGGTCGCGGGTTCGATTCCCGCCCGGGGAGTACTTTATCCTGAAGGGACAAGGTTCGTTCTCAGAACGGCTGACTTTCTCCTCTCCTGTCTTCCTTCTCTCTTCCATTTCGGGACGTTAAGACCCTAGCACTTACAGTTCCCTCTATCAAACTTCTTGAGAAAAAAAATCACTGTCGTTTTTATTTCGTGACAATGAAACAACTGCTTAGAATCGTGTTGTCTGTGTTGTAGCATGCTCATTCCATGGTAGGTATGTCCCTCATCATCTCATCAATTACCTGCGTGTCTTTAAGTCGTTCACCAATGATGCTCTTGAGAAAAAAAACACTGTCGTTTTTATTTCGTGACAATGAAACAACTGCTTAGAATCGTGTTGTGTGTGTTGTAGCATGCTCATTCCATGGTAGGTATGTCCCTCATCATCTCATCAATTACCTGCGTGTCTTTAAGTCGTTCACCAATGATGGTCAAATTATCCCCTAGGAGTCTCAGATGGGCTGCAATGTCCAGAGGCTGAGTTCCCGTTACTTTGAACAGATCTGCAGGGAGAGTTGGCTTCACCAGTGGAACCCTGGGAACAAATTATTTTACGTTACTTAATTTCAATTTATTTATTTGCATCAAGTATACATTATAATATTGCAAGGGTAAATAGGTATAATGGTAAATTCTGCCCTTTCTGAGCCCATTTATGTTATTAATTTTAAGTAGGTCAGTATTGGGTATCTTGATTTTTTTTTTCTTAGGGCTCCTTAGGAAAGATGGGAATGGTACAATATTGCCGAGTAAAAACTCAAATCTCGCTTTGTTCAATTATATTACCTAGGCGCGGCAGGTGGCGAGGGTTTCGTTTCAATGACTGCCTCTACAGTTTGCTTATTCAGGGGCGGTCGACCTACTCTGCCGTGAGGGGTGTAGGTGGACTTCGTTTTCTGAGCTGGCGCCTTGGACATTTTCTGAGTGTATTTAGCGGCCAACCTGTCGGCCTGACGTTTCCAGCCCTGCAAGAAAACAAAGAAATAATAATAGGAACCCAAACAAAACTTTTTTTTCTTTCCAAGTACCAGTACCTACACTAATTTATTCCGATTTCAAAATGGGATTTTGCCATGGGGCTAATACAAACACTTAGGATACCTATGAAAGGGACTCAGATATTATTCGGGGGCGTCCCTTTCCAAGTACCAGTACCTACACTATTTAATCCCGATTTCAAAATGGGATTTTGCCATGGGGCTAATACAAACACTTAGGATACCTATGAAAGGGACTCAGATATTATTCGGGGGCGTCCAAAGGGTTTTAAACCCCTTACAACACTGTGAGACAGGTATCATGTCTCCATGCCTGTCTCACGGACATGAAACAAAGTTGTTGGGTGGAAGAACTCATTTCTGAGAATCCTGCCACGTTAAATAAAACTTAAAAAAAGTAAGTACGTAAGTACTCTTTGATTCCCACAGGACTCAGATATTATTCGGGGGAGTCCAAAGGGTTTAAACCCCTTACAACACTGTGAGACAGGTATCATGTCTCCATGCCTGTCTCACGGACATGAAACAAAGTGGTTGGGTGGAAGAACTCATTTCTGAGAATCCTGCCACGTTAAATAAAACTTAAAAAAAGTAAGTACGTAAGTACTCTTTGATTCCCACTCCTCCATACCTGTCTCACGGACATGAAACAAAGTGGTTGGGTGGAAGAATTCATTTCTGAAAATCCTGCCACGTTAAATAAAACTTAAAAAAAGTAAGTACGTAAGTACTCTTTGATTCCCACTCATCTTTCACTTTAGCCTCCATGCCTGTCTCACGGACATGAAACAAAGTGGTTGGGTGGAAGAACTCATTTCTGAAAATCCTGCCACGTTAAATAAAACTTAAAAAAAGTAAGTACGTAAGTACTCTTTGATTCCCACTCATCTTTCACTTTAGTTTTTACTGGTGATTGAGAGACTAACGCCTAGTACTCACTCTCTTTGGTTAGGTTTGGCCCTGACTCAGCACTTACATATTTTTCATTGAAGGGGACAGTATGCCATAGTTCTCCCAGTTTTTTGCTAACTTGTGAAAAATCTGAAAATAAAACACGGAATATTTGAACATTGGAGTGTTGGATTTTTTGAAGATCCTGTGTTAAAATATTAACAACTTATTTTTAGGAAGTACATATGTACCTACCTAATTTTAATTTCTAAAGTACATGTGTTCAAATTTCAAAAATTATTTGTTTACAACTAGACCAAGAGAGATTTTCGAAGGCGTCATAGTACAGCCACTGCTCTTGTCAAAGTGACAGATGATGTTCGTCTGTCACTTGATGCAGGCAAGGCTACAATACCAGGTCCTGTGTTAAAATATTTACTTATTTTTAGGAAGTACATATGTACCTACCTAATTTTAATTTCTAAAGTACATGTGTTCAAATTTCAAAAAATATTTGTTTACAACTAGATCAAGAGAGATTTAAAATCTTAATCTTACCCATCTCTGGATTTGACTTGATGAGTTTTTGTCGAATTTGTTTTGCCCAGAGCATGTACGCTGTAAATCGGGCTTTCTGTGGAAAAAGAAGAAGCGGGATCGAAGTTTTTATTATTTTTTTTTCTTTTTAGGTTTCGTGGTTTACTTCGGGTTCGGGGTGCCCTCAGTCTCTTCACAACATCACAGCATTACCAAGAGCCTTACCAGCTCTGTCAACTATGTAAATTTTCTTTTTACTTTGGTAATGCCGATTCTAGGCAGAGTGCACCCCGAACTCCTCGTTTTTTTTCTTTTTAGGTTTCGTGGTTTACTTCGGGGTGCCCTCAGTCTCTTCACAACATCACAGCATTACTAAGAGCCTTACCAGCTCTGTCAACTATGTAAATTTTCTTTTTACTTTGGTAATGCCGATTCTAGGCAGAGTGCACCCCGAACTCCTCGGACAATTTACATAAATTATTACAGATACCTACGAGAATTACCTCTGTGTGACCCAGTCAGATCAAAATACAAACAAAATTCAACATGAAACCTAGGAAATTTGTAATGAGTGTAATGACTGTTAGTGTAAAGACAGGACATTTTCAATCCTATGGGGCAACATAAAAAATAACCTGACATTTGCAAACAACAACAAGGTAGATACATACCTTAAGTATAGTAATCTTAGATTAACTCGTAAAACTAAAATACCAATGTCTCACTCATAATTACCTCAATGGATTCCTGACTCAGATCATCTTCATCAATGAGTAAATTATCTGCCAAGTCACCACTTCCTATTGATTCAGCATCTAAGCTTGAGTCTGCTTCTCCAAACTCTTCATCAGCACCGGATCCAACAGCTTGTGCTGAATTGTACAACTCTGAGTCAGAAATGTCTGAGATGTTCACTTCTTCCTTCAGCATAATATGCTGACCAGCCATTGGCATTGAGGGGTCCTGTAAGTAATTTCAAATTTTGGGGTTGAGTGGATTGGAACACATCACATGCCTTCAGGCAAACTCCACTTATCAAGGGTCTAGGTATTACCTTGCCTTTTGAATCAATTTAATTTGAAGAAATCATTTACTGATGAAATTTTGTAATGTATCTTTGGGGAGGAGCTATTGCTTTTGTGACAAAAATACAAAGAACAATACTACTTCAAGAAGAAAATAAATAGGTATACTCATTCATTTAATCATGTAGTTTGGGCAAAGGGCAACACAACATTGTAAGCAAGACTGGGTCAGTGTTGTTGTTTATGCAGCAGAAAAGTGGAATTACCTGGGGTGACTCAAGTAAATTTTGATGCTGATATTCTGGTGGTAAGATATTTCCATGTTGAGCATTGCCATGTTTGAGGGGAGAATGTTGAGATGGAGGTCTGCCTCTCCTAGCAGGAGTTCCTACTAGAAAAGGAAAAGTTACATTTTAGTGGGCATTTGAATTTTTCTAACCATCAAATCCTATTAACAGATTCACACACTCCTGTAGCATTGACAAACAAGAATGTGTCAAGAATAAAACATAAATAATTGATAATCTAAAATATCAGGAATCCATTTTCTACTCCTTATCACCCTTATCCAAATTTTGGCAGTCTCACACACAATGAAGGAGAAAAATGAAGCTCAAGGGGGGGGGGGGGGTAAATATGGCCCTGGAGAAAGATACCTGACTAATTGAGATTTTCTTGTTTGAAATTTCAGCTCTGACAATAAGGACGGATCTGGAGAAAAGAGTAAGTTTTATTTTTTCTATTAGTTGTGATATCATAGTGAGTTTTACTAGTAAAGTACATTTTTTTAGTTTTGGTTTAGTTTAAGTTACTGATTATATTTTTATTTGGACTCAATTTCCAGTTGTATGTAGCAGTAGGTATACACTGTCTTGAACCCTACGTTTATATGAACAGCCTTCGTTATTCATCATTGGCCGATCTTACCACTGAGAGTTAACACAGTGTCAAGGGTTTTCTTTGATGTCATACATTTGATTTACACAGGCCAGTATTTCTTAAACTCTGGGTTAACTGTAAACTCCCTGTGGTAAGATGGGACACAAAAATGTCCTTTTATCTTGACATTTTTTATTTCCTTCAAATGTATCTCTAATTGTAGTATTGTCTCTCTTCTACCTAGAATCTGGACTACTTTCATATTAGTTTTTGATTTTTCATCTTGGAAGCTGGAATTATTCCATAAACGGATTCTCATACCACACTTTGCACTCCATACTTTCCGATAAAAATATTAAGGATATGACGTTTTTCTCCGATTCTGGAGTGAAATTGCCGATCGTGGAGTGAAAAGTGAGGACTGTGAAGTCGTTTGTGAAATTGGCCACTGGCTTATCTTTAAAGAATCTTCACACGATCTGTCTACGCTTAATTTCTAAACAGTGTGATATTGACTGACAAATATATAACGTTGTATGATTACAGAGACAGAAGATGACAAGGCAAAGGCTGCTTCTAGTGGTAAAGAAGATCAGGAACGTCATATTTGGATCAGTTGTCTGTCGTCTCAAACTCGGGCCACAGATCTCAAGCAGCTTTTCTCCAAGTTTGGCAAGGTGAGTGTTTGTTTTTGTTTGGAAAGGTGAATCAAGTCCTGGGTGAGAAAAATTTATTAGGACATGAGGTACACAACAGGGCTGCCTGTAAGACTTGTAAGAGACTGACAAGAAACGCCGACCCCATTTAAATAAATAAATGCCGTTTCTTTGTGTTATATGTATCACAACTTTTGTGCTCACTGTTTGACAAGGTGAATCAAGTCCTGGGTGAGAAAAATTTATTAGGACATGAGGTACACAACAGGGCTGCCTGTAAGAGACTGACAAGAAACGCCGACCCCATTTAAATAAATAAATGCCGTTTCTTTGTGTTATATGTATCACAACTTTTGTGCTCACTGCAGCATATTAGGATTTTCCAAATATCTCAATAATTCAGGGGGAGTAAAAGGACATTTCAGTCTCATTCTGACACTATAAACAGGGTATATTCTATTGCTATTCTACTAATTTATCGTTTTCACCACTCCATTTCACAGGTCGTAGGCGCCAAGATCGTGACGAACGTTTTCAGTCTCATTCTGACACTATTAACAGGGTATATTCTATTGCTATTCTACTAATTTATCGTTTTCACCACTCCATTTCACAGGTCGTAGGCGCCAAGATCGTGACGAACGCCAAGATGCCCGGCGCCCGTTGCTATGGTTACGTAACCATGGCCTCCTCAGACGACGCTAAGAAGTCCATCAAAGCCCTGCACCGCACCGAACTGCACTATGAGCTCCTCAGATAGGTGAGTATCCTCCATTGTATTTAATATTATTTATGGGATACAACAGACGGGCGTACCTTTTATGGCCAATCATACCACTGAGAGTTTACAGGTTTACACAGTGTCAAGGGGTTTTTTTACGTCACCTATTTGGTTTACACAGGCCAGTCTTTCTTAAACTCTCGATCAACTGAAAACTCTCTGTGGTAAGATTGGGCATTATTATCTTATACCTACTAAGTTACAAGTATAAGAAGCTTAGGTTTTACCTTATAAAAAGTTAATGCATGATTTCTCGACAAAAATTCACTTCATTTTTAACTTTTTCAACTCTAACCTAAGCTAAGGCATTTTTCATCCAACTCGTTTAAGGTCTTGATAAATTCAGCTGTAAGTAAACGGGTTTGAAAAAATATCTACCATTTCCTAGTTGCAACCAAGAGGACCCTATTAAACAAGTTCCTCTCCTCTCCTCTTCTACCTTAGGCCAGTCACTCACTATCAGGTACACCTGATCAGGTCCGCCCGTCAGGTCTACTTGTTAAGCACACACACTAATCACACTATCAAGTAGACCTGACAGGTACGGCTGAAAAAGTCCACCTGTCAGGTCTACCTCATAGTGAGCGGTTGGCCTTACATTCTTCTTCTCTCCTTCCTCTTTCTCAGGTATGGAATTCCTTCCCTCCTATCTTCGCATCATCCCCCTCCCTCTTCTTCTTCCTCCTTGCGTCAAATCCAATATGCCATCCCTACCATTGCTTCTACCTGCTCGACAGCAGCCAATCACTATCAGGTACACCTGATCAAGTCCGCCCGTCAGGTCTACTTGTTAAGCACATACACTAATCACACTATCAAGTACACCTGACAGGTACGGCTGAAAAAGTCCGCCTGTCAGGTCTACCTCATAGTGAGTGGTTGGCCTTACATTCTTCTTCTCTCCTTCCTCTTTCTCAGGTATGGAATTCCTTCCCTCCTCTCTTCGCATCATCCCCCTCCCTCTTCTTCTTCCTCCTTGCGTCAAATCCAATATGCCATCCCTACCATTGCTTCTACCTGCTCGACAGCCAGTGGCAAATACCGTGGTACCTACGCTTGAATTTGTTCCCTTGTGTATTGAGATCGATAAAATCGATATGGGATATCGATCGATATAATCGATAATATCGAATCGTTATTTCCTGATTGTGGAACAGGAGAATCTTTGAAATGTGCTTGAATGTTCATTCAATCTCTGACGAATTAAACTCTAGATGAAGTTGTGTGTAATACACTAAAGGTGTGTCCAGTGTCCTACGATCGATATAATCGATAATATCGATCGTTATATCCTGATTGTGGAACGGGAGAATCTTTGAAATGTGCTTGAATGTTCATTCAATCTCTGACGAATTAAACTCTAGATGAAGTTGTGTGTAATACTCTAAAGGTGTGTCCACACATAGTCGACCGGCCGTCGATCGACAGGCAATCGACTATGTGGTGACACAGCTTAATAAAATTAATAATCTGAACATATGCCATAATAATATATTATCTTGAACAAAAGTCGACTACTTTCCTTTCCATTTGTTGGCCCTCCCCTCCAATACTTGAGAATATCCTTCTAATGCTAGCTTATCCAATGATGTGATATACGAATATACCTCTGAATATTGTACAACTTTATGCTGTTAATGAGTAACTACCTATCCTGTTATTTTTTTTCATTCATAAAATAGTAAACCGAAAGTTTAGTTTAGTTTCTTTTGTGTTTCATTTGAGTAACTAATGAAACAAAACATCTTTTGTTCCCTTGTGTATTGAGATCGATAAAATCGATATGGGATATCGTTCCGATAATCGATATGGGATATCGATCGTTATAATCGATAATATCGAATCGTTATTTCCTGATTGTGGAACAGGAGAATTTGAAATGTGCTTGAATGTTCATTCAATCTCTGACGAATTAAACTCTAGATGAAGTTGTGTGTAATACACTAAAACTAAAGGTGTGTCCACACATAGTCGATCGGCCGTCGATCGACAGGCAATCAACTATGTGGTGACACAGCTTAATAAAATTAATAATCTGAACATATGCCATAGTAATATATTATCTTGAACAAAAGTCGACTACTTTCCTTTCCATTTGTTGGCCCTCCCCTCCAATACTTGGGAATATCCTTCTAATGCTAGCTTATCCAATGATGTGATATACGAATATACCTCTGAATATTGTACAACTTTATGCTGTTAATGAGTAACTATCCTGTTATTTTTTTCATTCATAAAATAGTAAACCGAAAGTTTAGTTTAGTTTCTTTTGTGTTTCATTTGAGTAACTAGGGATATTGTTCCGATAATCGATATGGGATATCGATCGATATAATCGATAATATCGAATCGTTATTTCCTGATTGTGGAACAGGAGAATCTTTAAAATGTGCTTGAATGTTCATTCAATCTCTGACGAATTAAACTCTAGATGAAGTTGTGTGTAATACACTAAAGGTGTGTCCACACATAGTCGACCGGCCGTCGATCGACAGGCAATCGACTATGTGGTGACACAGCTTAATAAAATTAATAATCTGAACATATGCCATAATAATATATTATCTTGAACAAAAGTCGACTACTTTCCTTTCCATTTGTTGGCCCTCCCCTCCAATACTTGAGAATATCCTTCTAATGCTAGCTTATCCAATGATGTGATATACGAATATACCTCTGAATATTGTACAACTTTATGCTGTTAATGAGTAACTATCCTGTTATTTTTTTCATTCATAAAATAGTAAACCGAAAGTTTAGTTTAGTTTCTTTTGTGTTTCGAGTAACTACTTAATGAAACAAAACATCTTTCCTATGTAATCAAGATCATCATTCCCCAAGGTAATATACTAGCTTTGTAGGGTCCAAAGATGTGTGAATTCCGCTTTCCTGCATGTACCTACTATTTGCCGTGCTATGAATTCTGTGATTCCCTGCTTAAAATGCAACATTGCTCCTGCATTTAGTACCTACTATTGTACCTAGCCGTGATATGACGTCTGTGTTTCCGTCCCTAAAATGCAACATTTCTCCTGCATGTACCTTCTACTATTGTACCTAGCTGTGATTTGTAGTATGATTCCATGCCTAAAATGCAACATCTCCCCTGCATGTATATCTACTATTTGCCGCGATATGACTTCTTCCGTGCCAAAAATGCAACATTTCTCCTGCATGTACCTTCTACTATTAGCTGTGATATAAATTCTGTGATTCCGTGCCTAAAATGAAACATTTCTCCTGCATTTACCTACTATTTGCCGTCATATGAGAATTCTGTGATGCCTAAAATGCAACATTTCCCGATGGATTTTCCAGATGGCCCGGTTCATCGAGTGGTATGCTAGGTAGCCGAGGCGGGGGCGGTAGCTCCTCGCTGTACCCGGGCGTCAACCAGAGTATCCCCGGTATGGGAGGCATTCTACCGGCCAGCGCGGTGTACTCGGGAGACCGGTTCGATGCGTACAGTAGCATGAAGCCCATCATGGGCCCGGGACCCAGCGGTCCGCTCAAGCGATATTAGGAGCTGAGGCGCCCTCAAGGATACTGAAGTCTCGGCTGTCAACGTGTTACAAGGGTCCCAGCAGCTCCTGATTAAGCTTTACACGTTACAAGGGTATCCAAGAGTCTTACAAGGGTATCCAACAGTCAAATTAAGTGTAACAAAGGTCCCAGCAGCCGAGTCAAGTGTTACAAGTTACAAGGGTCCAGTAGCCCTTGTCACGCTGTACAAGGGTACCCAACAGTCAAATTAAGTGTTACAAGTTACAAGGGTCCCAGCAGCCCTTGTCAAGTGGTAGTTAAGACCTACCAAGGTCTTAACGATTCATTCAAGTGTATCATAGAAGATATGTAAATGTAAACTGTCGACTTGTCTCCATACGCCAACCTTTTTCGGGTTTTAACCCGATGTTAACATCAATGTCTGTAATAATTATTTACATGTCAGATATGTAAATTTAGGTCCAGACTTTTGTACTTTACAAGGACTTTACATTACCACTGCTCGATTTTAAGCCATCTGGGTACGCATAGGATAAATTTAGGTCCAGACTTTTGTACTTTACAAGGACTTTACATTACCACTGCTCGATTTTAAGCCATCTGGGTACGCATAGGCACCTCTTTTTAACTTGAGAATTGTAGCCTATTTTCCTTTCGTAATGTTAATGTACATTAGCTTAATTTCGAAATTTTCTTTCTCTTACATTACGTAGGCTTTTGCTTGGGTTTTGTCATCTTGATTTAATTTCAATCGACTGTGTTCGTTACTTATTTCATTTCTGATCTAAACAAGTATTGGCCAGAATATCACATTGCGGAATTTCGACTTCGTTCTGGCATTGTTGACACACTGATTTCTGCCTAGTTATTTCCTCGAAAATTAAAGTGTTTCCATCAGTCAGTCTCGTATGCTGTCGGTGATCAATACAGGCGAAATGATGAGCGAGGTAAAAGTCCTAAATGAAAAGTGTAGAAAATTCTATTCGGATCTTCGCGAAGAGTTCCGATCGGGGCAAGCTTCGTCCTATACAGATGAGGTTCGTTCCCGGAACGGCTGGCTTTCTCTTATTCTGTTTTCCTTCTCTCCCATATTTAGGAATCTTCATTTTATTTTTCAGGTAGGCATTTGTATTTTTATTTGACCTATCACAAGCACAATATGTTTGGAGCTGAATCCTCCTCGATAGCTAAAGTTTATGTCGACTAAAGAAGAATCAACTCAAGCTTTCTCTTATTTTGTTTTCCTTCTCTCTCCGATTTCGGGACGATAAGACCGTTGTTTGCTCCTTCTTCAAATCTCTTACAAGAAGAAGAAGAAGAAGAAGAAGAAGAAGAAAAAAAAAAAAAATCTCCCATGTATAGGAATCTTCATTTTATTTTTCAGGTAGGCATTTGTATTCTTATTTGACCTATCACAAGCACAATATGTTTGGAGCTGAATCCTCCTCGATAGCTAAAGTTTATGTCGACTAAAGAGGAATCAACTCAAGTGCATGGCAATCGTGATCTTCTCTTTTCCAACATCCAATCTACAGTTTCATAGACATTGCTTTTCTGTTCTAATAATGTATTCACTTTTCTTTGTTCGCAGGAGGAGCGAGAGAGACAGCGGCGGCGCGAGAGAGAGCGTCGCGAGCGAGAAGAAGAGAGGCGACGTCGCTTCGAGATAGCGCGACAGAGAGAGATGGAGCGCAAGAATCGCGACGAAGCGCTGCGATTGGAGCGAGAGAGAGAGAAACTGCGGGCGGAGAGAGAGAAGATTGAGAAGGAGAAAGCGGAGCTCATACGGTTTGAACGCGAGGCCCAGCGTATGGAACGCGAGAGACTGATGAAGGTAAGAGACTTGAAGCTCAAAACAAAGTGGAGCGGAGAGCATCGAGTAGGTAAAGGGAAATGACGACTTCAAACCGCATAATTCGAGAGCAAAAAGCTCTACGAACCTAAGAGATAGTCTATTAATAGTTCAACCAATTGTTGAACTGCTCAAACATTACCCGGGTATTATCGACGTAGGGGTGAAATTTCGATTAATTTTAACGTGTTTCGGTCTGTTCATATAAAGTTTCACAAATTCACCGAGACTTCAATCTTTGTAATTTATTGACATTTTAACATTTTTCATTCTTAGTCATCGTGTCATGCCATGAGCCATGACAGACATGTCATACATGTATGTCATAGTCAATATAGTCATGTTTGGTTAGACTTCTCTGCATGTTTTCTCATTAAACCTTATGTGGTGCCCTTTTTCTCACAGGAAAAGGAAGAGTTGAAACGTGCCCAGATGAAATTGGAAGAGACTCGCCGTGTTGCCAAACGTCCCGCTCTGGATCCCATTCCCCAAATTAATATACTAGCTTTGGAGGGTCCAAAGATGTGTGAATTCCGCCTTCCTGCATGTACCTACTATTTGCCGTGCTATGAATTCTGTGATTCCCTGCTTAAAATGCAACATTGCTCCTGCTGTGCAACATAGCTGTGATATAAATTGTGTGATTCCGTGCCTAAAATGAAACATTCCTCCTGCAAGGATCCTAGAAAAACAATTTAAGTATAAATTCTGGGACACCCTGTATGCAACAGAGATAGTCAATATTCCACACATTTGTGAGCAACTATTTCTTAAACCTCATGCTGATAATATTGAACACGGAGTAACTAAACTTGTACGCAGTGATCATAAAGATGTGGTTACATTCGACCAACCCCTTCAAAACGGGAGTGTAATCAAACTTATGATTCCTTCGGAGCATCATCACCATGGATTTGCGGACTCCAGTGGAGCATCCATACCATTGGCTATTCCATAGAGCGCTGTTCAGGCTAGAGTTGCATCTAGCTAGGACTTCACCATAGTGACAGAACGTTAGGAAACACACGGAGAAGATTAGAGCTTCCATGATGATCTTGATGTAGATTCGGGCCGAGAAGAGTTCTGGCCGCAGGAATTGGTATGTACACAAGAGTATACCACCGGCTAGGAATGATGCGTGGAGAGGAACGTTTACATTGGAGTAGCTGTCGATCTGAAAGCAAATTTGTTTTGTCAACCTTTTATAGTAAGCTGGGACACAGTCCTTTTGAATTTAACTTTTAGATCTGATGCAAACTGAAACAAAGCTGTAAAAAATACTTTGATTTTTTCTTTCCAAATAATACTCATGGTGTATTTCACTAATGTGAGAATTTTCAATGATCAAGAAAGGAGGAGTTTTTAAAAACTCCCTTTTGGATCAAACACTCCCATTAGTGAAATTTTTCATTAAGTCATTGGTGAAGGTGAAACCCACCATCAATGTTTCTTTGTTTCCCTTTTTAGGCTCTTTTGGTATAAAATTTATTACAATAGGCTATCTCCCAGTTTTGTGAACACCCACCTTTTTTCTCATTCTGAACAGTTCTATATTAAAGTCAATCACTTGCTTAAGGTAATAATATTCGTACAGGTTCCCTTGCTTTTGGAACAGTCTGTTCAGTCGGATGAAGTCTTTCTCATGCGCCTCGTTGCACCCTTGTCTATCATGGTGCGTCTTGATGCACCCTCGTATGCCCTGTGTTCTGTGTTCAATAAAGTCGCCACGTCTTATGTTGGTGTAGTAAATGCGCCGTCCATTAGCATTGGTATGTTGAACGCCTATTTGTCGAATATAGTTGCTTAGTACCTGTCAACATAGGTAGATTAGGTAAGCGTCTTCAATACATTTCATTATCTGGAGGAATATATTGCTGCCAAATGGATTGTTTTATATTGGAATACAATAAACAAAGTTTAATCAAGGCAAGGGTGGGATTCATAATGACTTGTTAATAAACTCTCCTTGTTTCCTATAGTTTTCCTACACATCTAGCTAGTGTTTTTTTTCCATTTGGGGAATTCCATTGATCAAGCTTGCCAGGAGGCACGCGAACGTCAAGAGGTCAAAGCGGCCGCCCGTTGCCCGGCAAGGCAAGGGTGGGATTCATAATGACTTGTTAATAAACTCTCCTTGTTTCCTATAGTTTTCCTACACATCTAGCTAGTGTTTTTTTTTTCCATTTGGGGAATTCCATTGATCAAGCTTGCCAGGAGGCACGCGAACGTCAAGAGGTCAAAGCGGCCGCCCGTTGCCCGTTTTTTTCCATTTGGGGAATTCCATTGATCAAGCTTGCCAGGAGGCACGCGAACGTCAAGAGGTCAAAGCGGCCGCCCGTTGCCCGGCCTATACATATTAACACGAAATTAACGAAATAGTTTGAAGGTTTTTCGGCATTTTAATAATATTACCTCATACTGTAGTTGAATCAGATGCACCAGGAGAGGAAACGTAACATTGGAGGCAATCCCATTGAACATGGTCAGAACACAAAGGTACATGTTCAACACATACATACATGGGTACAAATGGGGCTCACTTGTGTCCACCAATGGAATATACATGGGCACAGGTAGCACGTTATTTGGGTGACTTAGATTGTAGATTCTTCTGTTGGTTTCAAGCTCCTCGGGGGATTTGGGCAGCAATGGAACGATTTGTAATGCTGTGAATAGAAGGTTGTCTTAGTGTAAATGCAATGGAGAGATATTGTTTGCAAAACCGGTGAGTGCCACATTCATACCTAAGTTTTTTCCCCACACCCAAATTGGGCCAGCCGCATACTATCAGGTATTAGACCTGATCAAGCCCTAGAACGGACGCATGATGTTTGAAACCAGCTATCTATGCCATTTATCCAAGATGTCTTCGTTCTATGGTTTGTTCATTGTTCGTAGATACTTGAAATCCTCAAGTCTACCTCTACGATATGGCACTCACTGAAATAATTTGCTACTCACCTGTGCACATAATAACGAACGCATACACTACCAAGTAGATGAGACGACCATCCTGCCGTTTCCTCAGCAAGACAGCCTTCATGTGGCTCTTACAGGAGACGTTCTCCAAATGATGAACCAGTTCCAACAACTCCCCCAGACTGGCTCGAAACAAATTGATCTCCAAGAGAAGAAACAACACCATACACATTTCGAACAACTTCTGAACGAACTCCGCTTCGTCGTGAACCGAGTAGATGAAAGTGCTGGAGAGTACACACACCGTGCCTGTGTTGTTGAGAAAGATGACGCAACGGGAATAGAACCTGTGGACCTTGGACTTCCAGGACTGAGCGTGGTAAGAAGGCAGGGAAATGATGCCGAACAGATGATAGAGTTTGAGCAGGGTTTTCAGCAATCTGGTGAGACGAGAGGAGCTCCAGGAGTGCTCAACGAGATACAGCCTAATTTCCTCGAATTTGTCATCGAAAATTTTGTCAAAAGGAAACGAATGTACCATCAAAGTCGAGGAAGCTATTTGTCTGATTATTGTTCTATACAAAATTTCAGAATGTTTACTTCTCAAATCATCTAAGAAGTCCATTTTATTCCACGGAGAACCATGCTTTATTAACCAATCAAATCTTGCGCTCTTATTGGGACACCCTTTATAAGGAATAAAAAAATCACATTTATCTTGTAAATCCGAAATATCTCTCCTATAGAGGATGTCCTTTAAAGTGCTCACTTGGGTTTCAGGTATTGGCGTTATCCAACCTTATCTACCGAAATCCGAAAGTGATCTCGCCAGGAGGAAGGCAGGGAAATGATGCCGAACAGATGATAGAGTTTGAGCAGGGTTTTCAGCAATCTAGTGAGACGAGAGAAGCTCCAGGAGTGCTGGAAGTAAATTCAATTCAACGAGAAAGCAATTCATGTGGCAAATCACTGGAGATTCCAAATCTAAAATTCTAAAGTTGGTGACATTTTGCGGACACGAAAAGTAAGTAAATAAGTAAGGTGAATTTTCAAGCTTGTGTCTATGGCTGATTGGCTTTATTCGTTCCTTTTGCATCTATCGCCAGCACTTCATAGTAGGTACAAGATGTAACTTGACGCAAGTAACATCACTTGCACAATTTGTGTTGAAAAGGGTGGCGAATTTTGAAGCGAAGTTGTGTTGAAAATTAAAGCGGAAAACAAAACGCAATTTGAAAAGGAAGTCCTGAACCATTCTTTGAAAAATTACGGGATTAAAGACAGTCAAATTAAGTGTAACAAAGGTCCCAGCAGCCGAGTCAAGTGTTACAAGTTACAAGGGTCCAGTAGCCCCTGTCACGCTGTACAAGGGTACCCAACAGTCAAATTAAGTGTTACAAGTTACAAGGGTCCCAGCAGCCCTTGTCAAGTGGAACGATTCATTCAAGTGTATCATAGAAGATATGTAAATGTAAACTATCGACTTGTCTCCATACGCCAACCTTTTTCGGGTTTTAACCCGATGTTAACATCAATGTCTGTAATAATTATTTACATGTCAGATATGGCTTGTGTCTATGGCTGATTGGCTTTATTCGTTCCTTTTGCATCTATCACCAGCACTTCATAGTACAAGATGTAACTTGACGCAAGTAACATCACTTGCACAATTTGTTTTGAAAAGGGTGGCAAATTTTGAAGCGCAAGTTGTGTTGAAAATTAAAGCGGAAAACAAAACGCAATTTGAAAAGGAAGTCCTGAACCATTCTTTGAAAAATTACGGGATTAAAGATGTTCCTTTTGCATCTATCGCCAGCACTTCATAGTACAAGATGCAACTTGACGCAAGTAATATCACTTGCACAATTTGTGTTGAAAAGGGTGGCGGAAAACAAAACGTAATTTGAAAAGGAAGTCCTGAACCATTCTTTGAAAAATTACGGGATTGAAGATTAATTAAAGCGTATTCCTGGAAATTTCCAAAGAATTATCTTACCTGGGACGTGAAAAGAGTCTCATGTTTAGACATCATATCATACTGCTTTCACCTGATTAATAGGAATTGGGAACACAAGTTCAAAGTCTTTTCTTTCGTGTCTATGTTATTCAGCCCATCTAAATGTAGAACTTCGAATGCTAAGACCCACTGCTCGACAAGTTTGATTAATAGGAATTGGGAACGTAAGTTCAAAGTCTTTTCTTTCGTGTCTATGTTATTCAGCCCATCTAAATGTAGAACTTCGAATGCTAAGACCCACTGCTCGACAAGTTTTGAAACATCTTATAATTAAGCGAAATTTTTGAATCTAGGCGAACGGTAGTGCGATTAATAGGAATTGGGAACGTAAGTTCAAAGTCTTTTCTTTCGTGTCTCTGTTATTCAGCCCATCTAAATGTTGAACTTCGAATGCTAAGACCCACTGCTCGACAAGTTTTGAAACATCTTATAATTAAGCGAAATTTTTGAATCTAGGCGAACGGTAGTGCGCCAGGCCAAGTTCCGGCCTGAGCACGCCAGTGTGTATATTATACGAAACATTTCGACGCATTTTTACCCTTATCATAACTCCGTCAATTTTCAATGTAATGTCACGAAATTTGGACCATATGTCAACCTATACTTCCTTATTATGCCTGCGAAATACCTAAATACGGTACCTATTATTAACATGAAAATAAAAGGAAAACATTGCCAAGTTGAAATTGAGAGAAGGTTGAAGGAATTGAGTCCAGCAATATTGAGCCTACAGGGAACATCACCAACTACACAGAGTGTTGCTTAACTTTAGTGTTCCATCTTGAAAAAGAATATTCTAAGTGCCCAAGGGAATTTTATTCTAGGATGCGCTCAGGTTCTGGTTTTCTAGCATATCTCCCCCAATTTTTGGATTCGTACTGCGCACTTAACATACCTAGACTAGACTAGACTAGATAATTACCTATGTGGAGAAAATTGGTGCCAAGTTGTCTTTAGAGTTTTAGTCGTTTGAACTATTATTATCCGTTAATTACCTATGTGGAGAAAATTGGTGCCAAGTTGTCTTTAGAGTTTTAGTCGTTTGAACTATTATTATCCGTATTAGGTACCCTAATTTGCTTGTTGATAACTCGTGTATGTAATTTTTAGTCACTGAAATAATCGTATCAAATTAGAGGACGTCCCGCCCCATTATCTAACACGTTTGAAAATATTAAATAATGAATAGTAAGTACCTATTTACCTACTTATTTACCAATTACGTGCACGCATTTGGTTCAAAAGGTGTAAACAAAGGCTACGTCTTTTGAAAACAGTCGAGCTTCACTCGTTCTTGATACAAAGTGTTCTTGATACAAATTTTGTGATACCTACCAATGTTGTAATGTGTTGCCGTGGTCAAACTTTTAATGTCAAATTTGTGTTCAAAATTTCAGATTCGCATCTCCACAATATCGAGTATCTACTGTTGATTTCGATTTTTATGGTTGCCTAATAATTAGTCAGGTATGCAATGTGCTAAACACATGAGCTCAACTTGAAGTGGACTTCAAGTACCCTGGATATTGCAAACCAATAGACAAATAGCAATGGACTTAAAGCAGCTTAAACAAAGGATTTCCGGAAGAAAATACCTAATTTGAAGAATTACAGTCCCGTCAACAGTACTGCATTATGACACAATCCCCCGCGGTACAACATACTCTGAGAAAATTCATCAATTTGATGCACGCAGGCGGTAGTCCCGTCAACAGTACTGCATTATGACACAATCCCCCGCGGTACAACATACTCTGAGAAAATTCATCAATTTGATGCACGCAGGCGGACTCATCTCGTTGCCGAATATGTACAAAGAAGTGTGGAAAAATCAGGTTCACCGATACTATTCATGGTTTGTTGTGTTTATGATGGTGACTCATGTTGTTAGTATTAATCTTTCTCTATTCATCTACTCTGTGCATGACTTGGGCGAATTCTGTGAACGATTCTTCGAGACCCTCTTGCAGACTACTTCCTTCATGGAGTTATGCCACTTGAAATTCAACTTGCACAAATTTCTGGAATTGCTGGACTGTTTTGAATGGTATCACCGTCATCACCAAACAAATAGCGTGATTATCAAACTTCAAAGGAAGCAAGAGAAAATCTTGAAGGTCTTTCTCATTGCATTTCTTTCTTTTGGGCTCATAGGTAGGTGTACAATTGATTTTCAACTGCTACTCTTACGTAGATTTGACATTATGTGATTTGACTAAACAAGAATTGTAAAGGGTGTCCCAATAAGAACGCAAGATTTGGCTGAACACTTCCAAAATCAAAATTAAAGACTCTCCCAACTGTCCTCTCTGCTCCTTAAATACTCCTATGAATCAGACCCATCTAAATTCCTGTCCAGCCTTGGAAGCCAGCAATAATATTGTAGAAAAGTATTGGGACGCGCGTAGGAAAATGGCCTAATGGTCAAAATTCCAGACATTTGTAAACAACAACACTTCAATTCAATATGATTTTGTTCAGGTTACGAATCGTCCAGCTGGAATTCAATGGGTGGCATATCGAGTTCCAACACATCGTCCCGTGATAACTGGTCCGGAGCCACTAGTGATTCGAGGAAGATGGACTCGGGCACTCCTTGGAGTAGAGGTAGTGCACCCATGAGCTCCTCAGATAGGTGAGTATCCTCCATTGTATTTAATATTATTTATGGGATACAACAGACGGGCGTACCTTTTATGGCCAATCCCCAGATGGATATGAGAGCAAGGAGTCATCGACCCAAAATTAAGGAACCAATCAGAATACGAGAATTCCTTGCATTGTTGCATCTAAGGTAAAGGTCTATTTTTATAAACTCTCTCTTTTAAAAAGCAAGCAGAGGTAGCTTCGATCTGTAACCTTTTTTTCAAGAGGGTGAATCACTGTGCAATGTGGTAGGAAGCACTGACTGTGCAATGTACCTTCCTCTTTTAAAGATTTTCTAGCGTTGCACTCACATTTGTGTTTTTGTGGGGTTTGTTATACGGGTAACTTTAGAGGGTATTTAACTAACTAGGGTATACCTAAAAAACTGATTACACAAAATTCAACTGATTGGCCATAAGGAGTGCGAAAATTAGCTAACTGACCATAAGGCCATAAGGTAATATGCAAAACGGCGGTTTACATCGTTAAGATTTGATTTAGTATCTACCTTTTTACATCATCATCCAGAATTCTAGACATTCTCTAGAAATCTAGACACTCTTCCAGAAAGCAAATGTAATTCATAGTTTTTACTTTCCTTGTTTTAGATTTGATTTAAGTTCCTTATATTATGTTCTACAAAGGTGCAAACTTTCTGTGACAACCGATTACGTAATTACCATTTTCCTGGCTATCACATTTATTATATCTAAATTATATGGCATGTAAATATTATTAAATGTACGTAAGTGTGAAACTGTAATCTAGTGCCTCGTGCCTAGATACATATTAATACCAAACCATATTTCCAAAGCTTTTCGTGTAAAATGTAAACCTTTGATCTGTAATATTAGGTCACAATATTATTGTTAATTTATACACCCAAATGGGAATTGCTGATGGTGCCCATTGCGTGGGTGTGGTGACATTTGAGAGTAATTTGTCATTTAACTCAATAACACTTAGAGCTGTCTTTTGAGGAAATTAAAGAGGTGTCTTTTGAGGAAATTGAGGAATCGAATGCCAGTCTTACTTTCTGAGGGTAGGAGCTTCGAAGGCATCTACAGAATTGGTCAAAATCTCCAGAAATATTAAATTAAATAAAAAAATAAATGCAGTTTCTTTGTGTTATTATGTCACAACTTTGGTGCTCACTGCAGCATTGTAGGATTTTTCCAATATCTCGTTTTTCCTCTTCCTCTCCTGTGTTTACGGCAGTATAAACCCCAGACTACTCCCTGCAAAGACACACATCAAAATGTGCATGGAAGCCTTCATTCTGGTTGTTGTCTATTTTCTTTTCATCAACTGTGGGGAAGATCTTGCCGGTTGTAACGCCACCCTGTGGTCTGCCATGGGCCGAAGTCAGTGGTACAATTGTTCCAAGAAGACCAGACAGGCCATTGTCGTATTTTTCTCCTTCAATCAGAACATGGAGTACTTTCTTCTGTATAATTTTATCAAAATGACTTATGGTTTGATGATTAGCTCGTTTAAAATAACTTACTCGTTTCTCAATTTTATGACGATTTACAGAAATAATCAAATGAAGACATTGAATGGACACTTAAAATTAACTAATTAAATGTGAAATTTCAAAGTTGTAAAATAATAAACAAATTTGTGAATGTTGAATTTAAAGAACAAAATTGTAAATTGAGGTATGCATTTTGAAGTTATGGACTGTCAAATATTTCAATAGGTATTTCTAATAGTTGGCGTGATTGGTCATTTTTACGTGAACTCATTTTATCATAGTCATAATCCTAAGTATGTTGTAGTTATTAATTTAGCATGGTATGTCTGAAGCACCCTCAATTTTTACTACAATGCCTACCGAAATACTAGACGGACTTATGAAATACATTCTCTATATACATGGTTCCATGGGCCTATGAGGGGTATTCAAATGGCCAATGGCTGAATCTTTGGATTTAGGTTCTAGAGACCTCAAAGCGTGTTTTGGCACTAAAAACTGACCATCGAAAATTTGACCCGATTACATTACTTTCCTTCCTATATCTAGGATAAGGCAAGTAAAAAAGAGCTTTCTTTCTTCCAAGTCACTGATCCGAGCCAAGGAATTGATTGGATTAACCCACTCCATTCATAATAATATGAAAAATAATGATTCCTTTTCATCCTCCTTGAAGAAAATCCACGGATAAAAATACTCTGACATTTCCCCCTCCAACCTTCGACGAATACAAACTTGTGGCATTAATTGATTGCAAGTTAGAAGTTGCGTTTTAGCCCTGACATTTGAATGACGAGTTCAGCGAAGAGAGTTAAGCGAATGCAGTTTTTTTTTGCCTAATAGGTATATGTAGAACATTAGCCTGTTTTGGGCCTTCACATCTTCACAAAGTTACAGAGGCATCCATTCAGATACCAAATAGTGAATTTCAAGAACGGAGATACCTTGTTTCCCAACCGACTAGGACTAAAAAGTCCCTTTAATCCGGCAGTCTAAACAAGATCTCTTTTATATTGATAGAATAATAAGGTACCTACTCGTACCAACGCTACGTTAGGTACCTAATGTGTAGGACTGTTTGTAGGTGTTTAATAGGTACTTTCAATTAAACCATAGCAAATTTTAGAACGGTAATGTGGTTTTTGGAACAGTAATTCGCCCATGTAAAAGAATACAAACTTGTGGCATTAATTGATTGCAAGTTAGAAGTTGCGTTTTAGCCCTGACATTTGAATGACGAGTTCAGCGAAGAGAGTTGAGCAAATGCAGTTTTTTTTATTTTTCATCCATTCAGATCCAAATAGTGAATTTCAAGAACGGAGATACCTTGTTTCCCAACCGAATAGGACTAAAAAGTCCCTTTAATCCGGCAGTCTAAACAAGATCTCTTCTACATTGATAGAACAATCAG
Organism: Diaphorina citri; assembly: GCF_000475195.1. Taxonomy (NCBI): domain Eukaryota; kingdom Metazoa; phylum Arthropoda; class Insecta; order Hemiptera; family Psyllidae; genus Diaphorina; species Diaphorina citri. The sequence continues at coordinate 74,300 of NW_007378727.1, forward strand.
GTACCTACCCGTACCTACGCTACGTGAGGTACCTATAATATAGGACTAAAAAGTCCTTTTAATCCGGCAGTCTAAACAAGATCTCTTCTACATTGATAGAACAATAAGGTACCTACTCGTACCTACGCTACGTTAGGTACCTATAATGTGTAGGACTGTTTTTAGGTGTTTAATAGGTACTTTCAATTAAACCATAGCAAATTTTAGAACGGTAATGTGGTTTTTGGAACAGTAATTCGCCGTTTATAGGTATAACCCACGAAACACACCCATGTAAAAGTAGAAAAAACTGCTATTTTTATAACTATGATAAATTTCATTATTTGAAACCAAATCTCCAGCCGTAAAGTCCAGGGAGATTGTGGGTAAACTTTTTCAAAGCTAAAAGTTGCAAAACTTTTTTTTTAACAGGTAAGTTACCTAAGTATTTATACCTCTAGCTATCTCATAGGTATTGTTGAACGTCATGGCCTTTGCGCTTGGTCTAAATTTGTCTTCATGTGAACTGGCCCTCGTATCATAAAAAACTTGGCACTTTGCATTTCGCACTTCCCCAAAAAGTTACGGACGTATTATGATTTATGAATAAAGAAAAAACTTTAAAAACATTGCATAACCATTTTTAAAGTTTTCGTGACGTGAAAGTATTGTCAAATGTGAAGTGCAAAATTGTAAATTGTAATTGCTTTCAGGTAGAGATTTGACATAAGGCTACCCTGTCCAACTGTCCATAGATGTTTTCAAACTTTCCTTTTTCTTCTAGATGATTTCAGAAGACTGCGCTGCGCCAGCCTAGGTAGCCTTGGTTGGTAGAGCGTCTGCCTCATAAGCGGGCTCGATTCCCGCCCAGGGCAGATTTTATCATGAAGGGATAATGTTCATTCTCGGAACGGCTGGCTTTTTTTCCTATCTTGTCTTCTTTCTTTCTTCAATTTCGAGACGATAAGACAGACCTTAGCTTTAGCAGTTATAGAGTTCCCTCTGCCAAGACTCTGCTTAACTTTCCTCTGCATCATATGCAACATAAGAAATTCAAAGGAAAATATGCCTCCTCAGGAAGGGTCACGCTAGGGAAAACATATTGTCTGTATAAAAAAATGTTTCCTTATGATATAAATCAAGATAAATGAAAAAGACAAAAAAAAAAAAATAATAATAATGGAGGATGATATGGGTATAAAAATATATTAAAAAATGTCATGCATAGGGTTCGAAAAACTGACGGCATAGTTTCTAGTCTAACAACTTGTTACTCTAACAGTCTCACAAGAGTAACAAGTTCTTAGTAAAAGCTTGTTTACAATGAGTACGAAGTTCTTAGTAACAAGAAGCCTGTAGATCCCTATTCCACGAAAACTAAAAAAAAAAGACTCTAGGTACTAAAAAATAAGGACAGTAAAAAGTAAGGACCTCTTTCGCATTACTTCAAGGCACATTCTTTTACATCCATGCCTATCCAAGAACGGAAAAATCTGGTTAGAAAATTTCCACCCCGGCCGGGATTCAAACCCAGCACCTCCGGGTTGAGAGTCAGTGCTCTTGACCACTAGGCCATAGAGGTGGGCCTAGGTACAGAACGACTCTGTACCTTGTACATTATAATGTTTAATGTTTCACTTCCTTTATTTAATAATATCAAGTAAATACAAATACAAGAGGATCCTTCCTAAGCCAACAATGATTCTAAGAAGGAGTACCTGCCATAGACCAGACGAACCCTGTATGCTGTACGTAGGGGTTGTTGGCCATATTTAAGACAATGTGAAGGAATTTAATATTATGATGTTGCAAGATTCCATGAATCAAAATAAAGGACATGCCATGCAGAATGCAGATGGTATCGGAGGGCTCTTGAGATCTCCATGCGATGTTGCAAGATTCCATGAATCAAAATAAAGGACATGCCATGCAGAATGCAGATGGTATCGGAGGGCTCTTGAGATCTCCATGCGGACCATTTTCCGACGGGTAAAACAAGGGGGAACGGAAAGTGCATTTTCTCCCTCGTGTTCAGGGTGATGGAAAATGTGGGTTCAGATTTCCAAATGTCATACCTATTACATATCTCTTTGGAAAAAAATCGTGTGAACAGACTCTTACCTGCATGGGTAAGATTAAGATGAATATGACATTTCTAAGGTACACCTAACCGTTCCGTATCCGTGACGGATAAGTGTGCGTGGACCTTTATAAGTACTTATCTACCAGCTTAGATGGCGTGGAAGGTAGAGCTTCTGCCTTGAAAGTGCTAGGTCGACGCGACGGTTTGATTCCAACATGGGGTAGAATCGGTCCTAAACCATAAAGTTCGCTCTCGGAACGGCTGACTTTCTCGTAATCCTATCCTCCCTCTTCGATTTCGGGACGATAAGACCTCAGTTGCTACAATTCCCTCTATCAAACTTCTTGAAAAAAGGAAGAAAAAAAAAAAACGGCTCTTAGCTCTGAATCACCCGGTATGTCCAAAGTTTTCGGATTTTTTCTCCTCCTTAAAACAAAAAGTATGTTTAAAGCGATCAAGCAATTTATAAAGAGGGGAGTCCTGTTTTTGGAGAAGTGAAATTGATGTTTCATAATAAAGTGCTTTCGTTAGCGGAATGAACTCAACTTTCCCCCGGTATTTTTAGTTTTCCCGGTAAGTCCATTACAATGGAGAGAAAAATCATTGCGCTTTCTTTAATTCTTCTTTTCTTCTGCGCTCCTTTTGTTTGAGCTCTCGGAACAATCCCTGAGAAAGATTAGAGGAGAGGGAAGAAAAGGAATTAAATTTAATAACAACAAGACCCACCCAGTCAAATGTTAAAAAAGACCATAGTCCAGGGATCGATTTACCTAGGTGGGTGATGGTATCAATTCCCGATTTTAGGATAGGCGAGTACATACTTGTACTTTAAGCTCTCGGAACAATCCCTGAGAAAGATTAGAGGAGAGGGAAGAAAAGGAATTAAATTTAATAACAAGACCCACCCATTCAAATGTTTGAAAAAGACCATAGTCCAGGGATCGATTTACGTAGGTGGGTGATGGTATCAATTCCCGATTTTAGGATAGGCGAGTACATAACTTGTACTTTGTGATAGGAATCAATGACAAATATGAAATGAAGGAATGAAGACTAAACTATAAGACATACCTATTCAACATTCAATATCAATAAATTTATCTCTTATTAAAAGCATTCCTAAACTCACTCGTATGATGTATAGCAGTAAGTATAGCTGATATTATTAGATACATATGTGCCTATGTAACTTTTATCTCTTTTATTGTTAAAGATAAGAAAATAAAAGGCGATCCAACAAGACAATAAAACATTATCACAAATCAAAATATTATAGACGGGAAAAACAACCCTATATTTCTGTATATTTTTTTTTTTCGGAGTTATGAAAAAAATGTAGCAAGAAAACTGCAGTTTTGTGGGGATGAGAATTTAATCAGCATGTAACAAAAATATCAAACCCCCCTCTACTCTATAGGCATGGATATTATACTTGTACTTTGTGATAGGAATCAATGACAAATATGAAATGAAGGAATGAAGACTAAACTATAAGACATACCTATTACCTATTCAACATTCAATATCAATAAATTTATATCCTATTAAAAGCATTCCTACACTCACTCGTATGATGTATAGCAGTAGGTATAGCTGATATTATTAGATATACATATGTGCCTATATAACTTTTATCTCTTTTATTGTTAAAGATAAGAAAATAAAAAGCGATCCAACAAGACAATAAAACATTATCACAAATCAAAAAATTATAGACGGGAAAAACAACCCTATATTTCTGTATATTTTTTTTCGAGTTATGAAAAAAATGTAGCAAGAAAAACTGCAGTTTTGTGGGGATGAGAATTTAATCAGCATGTAACAAAAATATCAAACCCCCCTCTACTCTATAGGCATGGATATTATACCCAATGAAATAGAATGGAAATATTTGAAAGTTATATTTCTAACAAAAGAATCAATCTAGCGGCAAATTAATAAACTAAGCGAACCTAAAATGCATGATAATAATTTGTACGAGGTAATACTATCTGAGTAGTAGATAAATAATATTGCTTACCCCCCGTTGTATCTTCATGTGTCTTAACCCTCTCCCCCCTACTGTCCATTTGTTACTTACTCAATGTAGGGATTTCAGTTGTGTTAAAGCATGCATGCTCGTCACAAATGTCCAAATTTGGACTGACTTGGACTCGAATCACCAACCTCCGAATTTAAAGTCTACCGCATTAAAGTTGGTTTACCCAATCAATATCAGACCCACTGACCAACAAAATTTAGTGAAAATGTTATCGATTTCTTAATTGAGTTGTGCATAGACAGAAAACTCCTCGAGCTTAAAAAAGAGGGAAATTTGTGCCTCCCCATTTCATTTGACTCACCAACACCCAATCAATATCAGACCCACTGACCCATAAAATTTAGTGAAAATGTTATCGATCTCTTAATTGAGTTGTGCATAGACAGAAAACTCCTCGAGCTTAAAAAAGAGGGAACTTCGTGCCATCCCCATTTCATTTGACTCACCAACACGATACATTGATAGTGTTTCAGCTATGAGCTATGACGTACAATATTTATGTTTTTTAATAACCTTTGCCTAAAACCTTTTGCATGCCCAGATGGTGTGCGAGGAAATATCAAAGTCAATGTGGTATGTCATTGCAATACCTACTTTTTTTTACAATAAAAGTGCAACAATGCATGACATGTCTGGGTCAGGAACGAATGCATCTTTGTGGCCGTAATTTATACGGCACGATTACTCACCAACACGATACATTGATAGTGTTTCAGCTATGAGCTATGACGTACAATATTTATGTTTTTTAATAACCTTTGCCTAAAACCTTTTGCATGCCCAGATGGTGTGCGAGGAAATATCAAAGTCAATGTGGTATGTCATTGCAATACCTACTTTTTTTACAATAAAAGTGCAACAATGCATGACATGTCTGGGTCAGGAACGAATGCATCTTTGTGGCCGTAATTTATACGGCACGATTTATGAATCGTTTTAATTGTATTTTTATGCGGTTCAGGAGAAAGGGGGTGAAAAATCGTTTGTCTTTTACTCGAGCGTGTAACCTTTCATTGCACTAGGAGAATTTTTATTGTTTCTAATTAAAAATTCTTTGGTCCTTCAATGTAAAATTCACATAATATGCAGGTTAATGTCTATACTTATTTTGGAAATAAAACGGAAATGAAGTTGTTCTTTCGCAGGTTCGATTATCCTGAATGGCTTTGTTCTCGGAACGGTTTGTTTTCTCGTCTTCTGTTCTTCTCTCTTCGATTTCGGGTTTTCGGTAAATCGGAACTGTATGACCTCAGTTCTTACAGTCCAGTCTTCTTTATCAGGTTGTTTTTCCTGTAGCATGCAGAACTTTGTATGCAGTTATTTTTTGTAGTCTAGGCCAGTGTTTCTTAATTAGTTTGGCCCGCGGAACCCTTTTCAAAAGGTGAACATCTTTGCGGAACCCCGAACTTTCAAGATTGCACCCCCCACCCCCCTTATTATAAAAATACAACAAGTTTTTTTATAACATTTTATTTTTATTTATTACTATGGGAAGAGTGGTATTTCTGCATGCTTTTAAGATGAAATACCTAGTCTAAGATGGTCGTTTTGAAACTACATTTTATCTAGTGTATGATTTTTCCAAAATATCTCGCGGAACCCTTGCCGTCAGCTCGCGGAACCTAGGTATACCTATACAGGTAGGTATCAGTCTTAACCTATAACGCTATAGCTGGGTATTTAATCTGACCTGTTTGGATTGCAGGTAGGTATAGTACCTACAATTTAATTTTCATAATGCTCTTTTTATCCAGGATGCATGGAGGTTTTGTACTCTACCTAACCCCTCCTCTCTCTCCCTCCCTCCCTGTAGTCCCTGTCTCTCCTTCTACAAGAAATACTAGGTACAAGAAAATCCGTTCCATCACTCCAGAAAGTATCTCAGTCCACGGAAAATCAATTTCCTTCTGGGACAGTCTTTCGTCCCAACATTGGTTCGCCCCTCCCAGGGCCGTATCCACGATTTTGTCGAGGGGGAGGTGGCCGAAGGTCCAAACAGTTACGTACGGGGGAGGGATACTCCAAATTTTCGGAGTCTTGCCTTCAGTACAGGAGAAAAATGAAGTTGGAGGGCAGGCCATACGGCCCTTGTCCAACCCTATATTATAGGTAACCCAAACCTTCTCTCTAAACATGGAACAAGATAAATAGCCCCTCGGCCTGAGAACCAATAAATCTTCACTGTGTCCTGGCCCTTGTGCGTGACGAAATGAAAGAAATTGTTCCTGGCGAAATATTACCTATTGTTTAAAGAATACATATTTATAGCTAGGTAGGTACATTAGAATTCTGATGACCTCATCAATAAAATGTGCCCGTCCCGTACCTATTCCTAGAAGTGTGTAGGTATAATAAATAAATAAATAAGACTTCGGTTGTTGATAAATTGCAAAAGTTAGTTCAACTTCAACAGTTGGAAAGCTATGCCAAGCACTGACCATATCCAATTCCTGAAAGGGATGGTGTAGTACAAGCCTCAAGTTAAGAGAAACTAACTAGCAGTTGTTAGTTATTTGTAATGACTGTAATGAGCCCCTGAGTGGGAGGACTAGAGCAGCTGTATCCAAAATCCAGGACTTTCGTGTCCCCAAATTCATTGACTTTCCAACGTTTTAAATATTGGGACGTATCTACTCCCAGGCGGGAGTAAAGGGACTTTTCAGTCTCATTCTGACAGGATAAACAAGGTATATTCTCTATTCTACTGTTTCAATAACTAAGTAGAGCTAACTGGAAGTAGCTAAAATCGTTGACCTCGCTTAAAAAGACGGAGTAATGAAGAACACTGTTGAACTTTTTTTCGGGTGCTTTCAGAGCTTTTTCAAATCAAAATTGAAAGTTAACACACTAATGAACGTGGAGAAAAAGTTCATCAGAGTTTAGAGCTTTAGACCAAGACCCCCCCTGAGTGGGAGGACTAGAGCAGCTGTATCCAAAATCCAGGACTTTCGTGTCCCCAAATTCATTGACTTTCCAACGTTTTAAATATTGGGACGTATATACTCCCAGGCGGGAGTAAAGGGACTTTTCAGTCTCATTCTGACAGGATAAACAAGGTATATTCTCTATTATACTGTTTCAATAACTAAGTAGAGCTAACTGGAAGTGGCTAAAATCGTTGACCTCGCTTAAAAAGACGAAGTAATGAAGAAGAACTTTTTCGGGTGCTTTCCGAGCTTTTTAGTCCGTCCTTCCTTTATTATTACTAATAATAAAAGGTATAGTGGACGGACTATTGTATTCGCTTCGGTGTCGGTCTGTCTACTCCCAGGCGGGAGTAAAGGGACTTTTCAGTCTCATTCTGACAGGATAAACAAGGTATAACATATTCTCTATTATATACTGTTTCAATGACTAAGCAGAGCTAACTGGAAGTGGCTAAAATCGTTGACCTCGCTTAAAAAGACGAAGTAATGAAGAATAACTTTTTCGGGTGCTTTCCGAGCTTTTTCAAATCAAAATTGAAAGTTAACACACTAATGAACGTGGAGAAAAAGTTCATCAGAGTTTAGAGCTTTAGACCAAGACCCCATTCCAAAACCATTTCTTCTTCTACTTTTACTTCTCCTTTAAATTCCTCCTCCTCCTCCTCCTTCTTTTTCTTCTTCTTTGCTCTCCCCGTCCTCCTTCTCTCCCTCTTGCTAAATTTCTACCTCCCTCTTAAAATCCCAACTATAGATATCTCCCTATATCTCCCTTTACAATACTACATCTCTACATTCTCTACCTACGGTATCCTCAACTAACATTATCAAATGAACTGAAAAAATCTGGTGTGAACATCACACGACTTTCTATTACATTTGCGGAATACGTATTTGAAAAAAAAAAAGAAATAAAAAAAAAAATGATTGAATGTATTGAAAAATCACCTATTTTGTACCTATTCTAATAATATTTCTATTTTCAGTTGGACAGTTTTTACTGCACCATGATGACGGTTCGTTACTGCTTGGTGTTTTTCCTCGCTTCTGCCGTTCTGTGTATATGAGATCCAAGCTTATCATCTACTGTTAAGACACGCTATAGAAATAGTGGGACGTGAGCATCGAGATGCAAGTGGAGATCCAGTGTTTCACACGAATATCATGAGAGGTGCTTACATCGTCCGAGATATCCCCAAGCGGGAAAAAGCAGAATCCCCCGAAAACCTTGACGTTATTCACGAAAGTATTGAATGTTTGAAAATTGAGTTGAAACTTAATCATCAACTTTACGAGTATTTCTACCTTAGACAGATCTTTGAATTTCAGAGAGAACTTATTTTACTCAGAAATAAGGTAAAATGTTTATAAATCTTTAATTTTTGAGTTTTGACCATTATTAGCAGTTGGTTTCCACACAAAGAATATTGATAGTAGATAGTTATTTACACTTTTGAATGTATTGAAAAATCACCTATCTAGTACCTATTCTAATAATATTTCTATTTTCAGTTGGACAGTTTTTACTGCACCATGATGACGGTTCGTTACTGCTTGGTGTTTTTCCTCAATGCAATTTCTTTGTGTTATTATGTCACAACTTTGGTGCTCACTGCAGCATTGTAGGATTTTTCCCACTACATATCTCAATAATCCTAACAACCAATGTTTACCTACCATGCTGGCACCGGTCGCTATGCGCATTTACATGTCATAGCTACTCATTTTCCTCACGAGGCTGAGTGGGCCCCGCACCAGCCAGTCACGGGATCAATCATTTGCATGATACAAATTTCTTGCCCCCGCCGGGAATCGAACCCGGGTCTCCCGCGTGCAAGGCGAGTGCAGTGACCACTACACCATGGGAGCTGACTAA
>NW_007378727.1:83419-95043 GCF_000475195.1 Diaphorina citri
TCTCTTCTAAAATGCAGAGGTAGCTCTAAGTTCAGAGGTTGGATTCCAGAACAGGTAAGGTGGATATCGCCTTACCTGACTTTGTTTCACTGTCGGAGGAAGCACTGTGCAATACACCTTCCCCTTTTAAAGATTCTCTACCATTTCACATGTGACATGTTTGGCAACAATGCCTATTTTTGCTGTCACATTGATCTGGACAGCTGGACACACTATAGGTATTTTCTCAACCTGGAGAGCGGTCTAAAGTTGCTATGAGTTTCTACCACGAGTAGGTACCATCGAGTATATCAGACCCTCGGGTAGGGTAAAAAAGATATCTGTATACAGGGTGGTCAAGACGTCAAGAGATAGTTGCCCCCCCCCCTCCTCATATTGGGTAGGTACCTACTTACCTCTTGAATTATTTAAATACAGGGCCCGATGGAAAAGAGAAACATATACCTAGGTATCGTCCTATTGAAGGCAATCAATTAATTTTGGGTTGAGTACGAGATCACTTGAAACTCCCTGTAATAATTATGTGTTTAAATATGTACAAGTTTAGTAAGCTTGGATCTGAGGACATAAATCACATTCACTTATACCACGAGGAAGTTGGTAACATATCAGAAACATAAACATAATGTATCAGCGTTTTTGAAACAACACCGCCCAACAACCATTTGATAAACTAATTTTTCCCCCTAAATTGTAGGTCCCTAACCCTGTCTAGGTCTAGATACCGATAGCTATTAGTGTATTAGGTATTATTATTAAGTATTTTTTAGTTATTAAAATTTGTGGTGTTATCGGAATTCCGTCACTAAAAACAAGAGAATTGCGTCAGGATTTCAATGTAAACACCTCACTGGCGGAAATGTCCCAATCCTGAGCTAGGCTCTTTTGTTTTTTGTAAATGTAAATGCAGTTTCTTTGTGTTATTATGTCACAACTTTGGTGCTCACTGCAGCATTGTAGGATTTTTCCAATATCTCAATAATCCTAAAATCCAATGTTTACCTACCATGCTGGCACCGGTCGCTATGCGCATTTATATGTCATAGCTACTCATTTTCCTCACGAGGCTGCTCCAGCAATATTGAGCCTACAGGGAACATCACCAACTACACAGAGTATTGCTTAACTTTAGTGTTCCATCTTGAAAAAGAATATTCTAAGTGCCCAAGGGAATTTTATTCTAGGATGCGCTCAGGTTCTGGTTTTTGGGAAATTTAATCCGTAAAGATGAGGAATATCAAAAGATATTGATGTTTGACAATTCCGTGAAATGGCCTTTTTTTACATATTTATGCTTACCTAGAAAAATTGTAGTTTCCTGCTTATGGGGTATGGGTTATCCCTAGTTGAATTCAATAAGATTTTTTCCTTGAAATGTAGGCGACTAGCGATAGTGACTGTCCAATGTCCATAGTATCAAACGAGTAAGTAGGAGAAACCTGTGTACCTAATTTCCACAGAATTTTGAAGTCGGTAGGTTTTCTAGTGTCTAAAAACATTTCAATCAAATTAATTAGGTAGATTTTTTTTTGAGACTCAACTCTCTTCTTCCTTCCAACTTGAAAAAAATTCTCGTAAGTATTTCATAACTTTTTTAAAGTCATAACTTGAAGGCTGCTGAGAAAAAGTCTTGAGACATTTTTTTTTTTCTTTTCCATTATGAAAATTGATGTTGGTGCAGAATGTTCATCTCTGTTTTCATCTTGAAGGATTATCATTTAAATGATAAGGATTGGAGGATTTAAAAGAAGAGTGATGGGTTGACACGTGGAGATAAGGCAGCAGAGTATGTCCCAGTTCCTTTTAAAACCATGAAACTCTGTTTCGTGTTAATAATATAGGCCGGGCGGCGCTTCGAACTCTTGACGTTCGCGCGCCTCCTGGCACGATTGATAAACAAATCCACCAAATTCCACGAATGTACAATATGGTCAATCTGCAAAATAGTATCGCTTTTTTGGCAAATGTGCAGCTCAGAAATAAGTTCTTTCGACGAAATTTCCCATTTTCCAGTAAAAAATTCATGGTTCGTCCCGGTGGTACTTCATGCACAAAACATGGGTATTTACCCGCCATTGATAAACAAATCCACCAAATTCCACGAATGTGTAATATGGTCAATCTGCAAAATAGTATCGCTTTTTTGGCAAATGTGTAGCTCGGAAAAATGTTACTCTTTCGACGAAATTTCCCATTTTCTAGTAAAAAATTCATGGTTCGTCCCGGTGGTACTTCATGCACAAAACATAGGTAGGTATTTACCCGCATAAGTATTTTCTGTATAATTCGCTTTCCCTGTATGTATTTTCCATAAACAAGTTGTTTTCAGCGTTTTCGGAGCATTTACCCGCATAAGTATTTTCTGTATAATTCGCTTTCCCTGTATGTATTTTCCATAAACAAGTTGTTTTCAGCGTTTTCGGAGCACCAGCCATTGTACCCGCATGGTTTTTTGTTTAGGTAAAGTAATCCTGTGCTGGTGATTTATTTTTATCTGTGACTGTTTTGGCTGGGTAGGTATTTATTGTTGTTGTTTTTAATGTTTAATCTTCATAGTTGAGGGGCTTGACTCAAAAAAGAACTTATAACCTTCTTAGATAATTCTTATATGTGTGTCTATTTGTAAAGTTTAAGAACTTTGGCCAAAATCTAAAGTCCTGAGAAATGCAATTTTTTGAGCTTTTTTGAAGAGCAAATTTTCTAATCATGATCCATTTTGATTTTTTGATCCATCATCCATCGCCAATTTTTCAAACATCAGGATTGCTTGGAAAATAACCTTTAGGCAATTTAAGAACTTTGGCCAAAATCTAAAGTCCTGAGAAATGCAATTTTTTTGAGCTTTTTTGAAGAGCAAATTTTCTAATCGTGATCCATTTTGATTTTTTGATCCATCATCCATCGCCAATTTTTCAAACATCAGGATTGCTTGGAAAACAACCTTTAGGAAGACTGTCAAAGAATAAAAGAAAGGGGGAAATATATCATTTGTATATGAAAATATATCATTTGTATCTTCTCAACTACTAAGGGCAGTAACCCCAGTTTCTAAAATTGAATGAAAATAAGTAAAATGGGTCTCTTTTGTCCACAGTTCCCTTGTTCCCGCGGATTTCAAAACTTTTACTTGTTTACTCAAATTATTATGGTACCTACTTATTTCTTTTTAATCTCATTCTTCTTCTTTTTCTTCGCCTTTTACGTGTATAGGCGGGGTCGGCGTTTTCCCTCAGCCTTAAGGTGATCACTTTTGGGCTGAGATTTGGTTAAAATTGTTGACAAAGATGAGCATAACTGCTCTTGCCATGAAATCAGCCTCGCCTACTCTTCGTGATGAAGAAATACAAGCAGTCTATAGGTTAGTGCTCGTAGGTAATTTTACAGAAAATTGTTGACAAAGATGAGCATAACTGCTCTTGCCATGAAATCAGCCTCGCCTACTCTTCGTGATGAAGAAATACAAGCAGTCTATTATAGGTTAGTGCTCGTAGGTAATTTTACGGAAAATTGTTGACAAAGATGAGCATAACTGCTCTTGCTATGAAATCAGCCTCGCCTACTCTTCGTGATGAAGAAATACAAGCAGTCTATCGTAAGTTCCTACGTAGTAGAACGAAGAGACTAATAATTTCCGTGCAAGAGGAACTATCATTTTTTACTCATTTTATTCTGTAAAATGACACTAAGTGCATTTGGAGTGACAATGACGGTGCATTTTCTTTTTTTCTTCAGACAAAGTTCAACGAAAGTTATTCACAAAGTAATGATGGAGGTGTGGGGTCTGCCCAACTTCTTTACAAGAATACTCAGCGTTGTAGGGGTAGATCCTGCCTTTACTCCGTAATATACCTTGGACTTTTTACTTTCCATTACCAAAAGTAAAGAAAAAGTATGTGCTGTCTACATTATAGGGATAATCGGAATCAAATCCGCCTTAAATTTTGCGTCAACTAAATACCTATTGGTGTCCATTGGTGTCGGAAAGGATAGTTTTTTTATATTTATTTTTATTGAGTATGACCCTCCAACGTAGGACCTCGAAGTACACAAGTTATATTTCAACCAAACACTAGCCCAACTCAAAACTGCTGGGCCTATGCATCATTTATAAAGGTGGTTCAACATTCGCGACACAGTTTTCCGCTTTTCCCGACGAACTCACCTGTGTAGTACCTGCAAACACGCATCTAGCAATTTTGATAAATTTTACTAGTCTCTACTAGCAGAGGCGGCTTAAGTACTAGGCCCGACTCACATTGGACTTTCAGTAGCGCGTAGTCGCTATAAGTCGGCTGCAAAACCAAATCTATGAAAATGATTGGCCCAGGGTTAAATGATAGAGATTGTACCTGGCAATAATGATTGCCCCAGGGTTAAATGATAGAGATTGTACCTGGCAATAATGATTGCCGTGATGTTTCAAAGTCATAAAGTAGGAAAAATGAGGACCAACGGAATTTTTCTTTTTTTCTGTCGATTTAAAAAATACCGGTAAATCGTGAACTTTGACGTCACGGCATACGCTCCCGTACACGATGACGTCACATCAAATGTCCCGAGCAAAGCTCCCTCGCAGGCAACACATTAATGTGTTTGTGCGCATACGTTTCTGCCAAATGTCCCGAGCAAAGCTTCCTCGCAGGCAACACATTAATGTGTTTGTGCGCGTTTCTTTCTGCTCCTCCGCAAGCGTGCTTGCATACTGGTGCTACCTAGCGGACGAAAAAAACAACTGCGTCTGACGTCACACATCTTTGAACTCTTTCATTAGAACGGAAAATAAAAATTGAATTTTCGACCTTTTACAGTTATTTGGAGTTTTGACCTCAGATTTGGATTTTTCCCAAATTTTTACATAGGAATCGACCATTTATTTATAATTTTTACCCATTTGACCTCAGATTTGGATTTTTCACTACTTTTTACGTAGGAATCGACCATTTATTAATAAATTTTACCCAATTGCAACTGCTCCATTGGGCAAGGTAAACCTGGTAGAATCGACCATTTATTTGTAATTTTTACCCATTTGCAACTGCTCCATTATAAAGCAATAAATAAACTTCGAATTTGATCAACTGTCACGAGCCGCATTGAATGGCCGAAATTTTTTAAAATTCATTTTTTTCTGATTGACAATATTTCTTTGTCTCGAAAAAAAATTACACCCCAAAACTAAAATTCTGAATATTCTTTCTTTCTTTCTTTCTAGTTCCGGTTTTGTTGAGTGCAGTCGATTTCGTTGCTGATGTGTGTGATTCAAACTTCTACTTCAAGTTAAACAGCATTACACCCCAAAACTAAAATTCTCAATATTCTTTCTTTCTAGTTCCGGTTTTGTTGAGTGCAGTCGATTTCGTTGCTGATGTGTGTGATTCAAACTTCTACTTCAAGTTAAACAGCATTTCACCATTATAAAGGTAAGATTTTCTCTAAATTGTTGGGATTTGTTTGATCTGCAATTTTGGATACCTTTATCACAGCCGTTTTATGAAAGAGTCACACCCAATGGTGCAGTAGATGTATTAATCAAATGAGTATTTGAGTCATACCCGAGGGATGTGAATATGGAGGCGAAGGACAAAGGATGTGAGGAAGAAAGAGAGAGGAGAAGAAAGAGGGGGGACTTAGGAGAAGGATGAGCAGGGAGACATGGTTGACTCTTGCGTTTGATAATGAGCAAACCAATATCACGTGTTGTATAATATTAATGTATCAGCGGTTAGGAAACGATACTACTTAACACGCCCACCCCTTGAGCAGTTACCTAAAATAAAATGAAAAGTTTGACGACATGCCTAAAAATAACGCGACATATTGAACTATTGCCATCCACCTATGTCACTTGCTTAAAAAAACTTGGAATCCACAAAAAATTACTTTACTTTCTTACCTATGGGATAAGGAAAGTAGAATGTGGTTTCTATTGTAGAATGTGGTTTCTATTGCTTCTATTGAAAAGTCTGCAAATTTGTTGTTGGGCAATGTTGTTTCTGAAATCACAACATGGGTATTATCCTTCCATATCATAATTATGTATAACATACCTGTATGTGTATACTAACAGCTCGTTACAAGAGGGTAGAATGGTATATTTACTAATGATATACATACCTACCCCCAACTTTTGTTCAGCCATAATGAGATCATACTTGGCACATGCCCACATGGTTTGTGCTCAATAAATTAGAGAGATCCCAAGGCCCTGGTGTACCAAGCTGACCGAAAGCTTTAGTCTGGTACGCGGTACTGATGTGGTGGAAACATTGACCGGGGTTCGAACCCCCGGGATGCCCAAAAACATAAATTTCACCTAAAGAAATGTGCTGAAATTTTTCAACCTAACTTTGAATGTAGGTATCTAACTTTCAACCAAAAAAAAATGTAATATCTAGGTAGTCAGTCCCTTGACTACATAGGTAATTTTATTTATATTATAATAATCTCTCGTAGTGTCGTAGTTCATGTGCAGGGAAAACCTTTTCCACCTTTATAATCACTTAATCACATGTATGTATGTATGATGTAATTAAACAGTGAACATGTATATTGTATAATGATGATTTCTAACATCTCTTGTAGCCCAACAAGGAAGATGCTACCCAGGTTAGGGTTGAATACGTTTCAGGTAGGGTTGAAATTTAATTACCCACGGCTCAAAAGATTTTCAGCTTAGCTTCGGGGAGGAAGTCCCGCATAATTTTCTGACATGCATTCTTCAAACATGTAGGAAATTGAACTTTTATGGGAGCGCCTTTAAATTTGCATTTGCGTGCTTTTTAAATGGTTTATTATTTTTTGCTCCCATTTTTTTCTTGGGTCTCGTGAACATCGTGTAAACTGGTGTAAGACAATATATCATTTGCCCTCCCACCACCCAGTCTGGAATGCCTACTTTAAGTAGGTCTACATATCCGGCTAGAAAAAGGGGTTTTAAAAGAATACCTATACATTATGGGTAATTATGTTAACCTATAGGTACCTAAGATTTTAGGTAATTATTTTCTAGAAGTAGGTAATTTTTGTTCAGGAGTTTGAAAATGAGTGGGACAAAAATACCTAGCTACACCTGAAGTCTTTGCAAGAGCAGAGAGAGATAGACGGACAAACCTGGATACGGCCCTGCACCACACGTTTCAGAAATTGGACCCGCCCAGGGACTCATGCTGCCCCAAGGTCCCCTTATACTACCTTCCTTCCCTGAGGATACAAAACACACATGAAAATCATCTCCTACATCTTACGTTAGAAGTACGAATGGAATGACACTCGGTTATATACGAAGCAAAATCATTGCATGTCGAAAAATGTCTAATTTGGGATTCACTTTTGACATCTATCATCAATTTTATTTTATTTTTCCACCCAAATTCCATTAAAGGCTTCGGTCAACTTATTATCCCTCCAGGATAAATAAAGTGGGAATATTCTTGGGAATAAAGGCACGTGTACCGAAATACAAGAAACAATATTAGGGGAGACACCCTCGTATTTTTTTTTTTTCTCTCCATTTTACCTACCGATTTTTTTCCCTTCTTTTGTGATGTGAAGATATTTTCTAACACGGTTAACCACTCAGTGCTCTCCATTTTACCTACCGATTTTTTTCCCTTCTTTTGTGATGTGAAGATATTTTCTAACACGGTTAACCACTCAGTGGTAAATTTGGCCTAGGCTCAAAAGAATCCTATATGCTTTTATTGTGCAGTTGTGTTTCACCCCAACCTTTGGGGCTGTTTACCCGTATACCTAAGCCTCAGAGGGGGAGGAACATGGCCGAAAATGGTCTCAAAGTCTTGGTATTCAAGTTCAGGGTCTTTGTAGTAGCTTGCTCATCATGGGCCGGTTTTACTGATTTAAGAAAAGGTTCGGGTGTTCAAGGTCTTGACAGATAAACAAACATATTTACGAGTGTTTCACCCCAACCTTTGGGGCTGTTTACCCGTATACCTAAGCCTCAGAGGGGGAGGAACATGACCGAAAATGGTCTCAAAGTCTTGGTATTCAAGTTCAGGGTCTTTGTAGTACCTTGTAGCTTGCTCATCATGGGCCGGTTTTACTGATTTAAGAAAAGGTTCGGGTGTTCAAGGTCTTGACAGATAAACAAACATATTTACGATACTCACTTTCTAGCGTGTTTCAGTATTTGGTCGTAACATTTTTATAACTCTATTCATTCTTGCGATGACGAAAAGCTTCAACTTTTTACAACTTTCCTTTCTCCACGTCCTCTTAACCCGAGCTTTCGATGCAGTCCTTGGAAACCCGGTCAAACAATGAAATTCAACTTTAGGTTTGCCAGCCTAGTTAGGTTGTTAGCCTGGATTTATAGGCGCTAGGCTCTTGTTATTTCGATTACCGTTCTGGGCGAACTTTATCCTAACACAGATAAGGTTCGTTCTTGGAACGGCTGGCTTTCTCCCAAAGACCTCTTGAAAAATCTCTCGTAGTGTCGTAGTTCATGTGCAGGGAAAACCTTTTCCACCTTTATAATCACTTATTCACATGTATGTATGTATGATGTAATTAAACAGTGAACATGTATATTGTATAATGATGATTTCTAACATCTCTTGTAGCCCAACAAGGAAGATGCTACCCAGGTTAGGGTTGAAATTTAATTACCCACGGCTCAAAAGATTTTCAGCTTAGCTTCGGGGAGGAAGTCCCGCATAATTTTCTGACATGCATTCTTCAAACATGTAGGAAATTGAACTTTTATGGGAGCGCCTTTAAATTTGCATTTGCGTGCTTTTTAAATGGTTTATTATTTTTTGCTCCCATTTTTTTCTTGGGTCTCGTGAACATCGTGTAAACTGGTGTAAGACAATATATCATTTGCCCTCCCACCACCCAGTCTGGAATGCCTACTTTAAGTAGGTCTACATATCCGGCTAGAAAAAGGGGTTTTAAAAGAATACCTATACATTATGGGTAATTATGTTAACCTATAGGTACCTAAGATTTTAGGTAATTATTTTCTAGAAGTAGGTAATTTTTGTTCAGGAGTTTGAAAATGAGTGGGACAAAAATACCTAGCTACACCTGAAGTCTTTGCAAGAGCAGAGAGAGATAGACGGACAAATGGGGAGGAAAGTTCTAGGAAAAAAAATAATAATAATAATAAAAAAGATACAGTAATCTTATCTCTGTGTAGTGTTGAAGTACCTATACGTAGGAGTCAACCTACATATCTACAAGTATTTGAGTCCCCTTAGCACTTCGTTGGGGGTAAGCACGGAAGTTGGGGAGTAGGTACATATCAAAACAAAACAGTTACCTAGATACCTAGATAATAAAATACAATTCTTGTTAGGTAGAATCCTGTATAACCGTTTTGTTATAAACATCTATAACTGTATTGTTGCCAACTCTTCTTCCTTACAAACTCTTTTAGCATTACAAGTCCATGTTTTTCTCAGCTCTATTATTTATATGTTTCTTTTAAAATCAAATCACAACAAAAAGTTTTTCCCTAGAAAATCTCATTTCTGCGCTTCTCCATTTTTCTTTCCTCTGCATCAATTTTTCCTCCCCAGTTATTATTTTCGCCTCACACCCGCACATCTCTTGCTTGTTTTCATGACGTGGGTGAAGCCATCAACATTTGAGAAGGTTTTGTTTATGTTTACCAATCCATCCCCATATGTTCTTTCTTCTGTTATGTATGACTGGCTTTCTCCTGCCCTGTCCTCCGTCCTTCTCTCTTCGATTTCGGGAACGATAAGACCTCTCTGTAAAGTTCCCATAAATATCAGGCAATGTTTAGGGATTAGGACCTTTAGCCAGGAATGGGTGTATCACATTGTATCATTTCTGCAGGTAATAGCCGTTATTGTAGACTCTCAATCCAAGGTAAAATTGGGACATTCTATGGTATCTACACGAGCAGGTCTTACTTCATCCAGGCAACATTTAACAATCTTTCAAATTATATATCTCATAGATGTGGTGTTCAGAGCTTCTTTCTGTAACACAGGACCAAAGAGGACTCTGAAGCGCGAACTGAAAATTCACACCATCAACCTTCTGCCTTTTGGGGACACCCTGCCTCCCCAACTGCTCTACCCGCTCGCTAAGGTGCTTTGCTCGGGCACCTCCCTTGCGGTGCTCGCTCCTTTGTCTTGGTGTTAGCGTGGTCTGTTTGGGAGAGGCTTTTTAGGGAACAAGTGACTAACGCCTTTCTTATTATCTACCAGTGTACGCATGGCAGCATGTATATCGAGGTTGTATATTACTGGTATTAGCTACAGGGTGACGCTATGTCACATTCATCCAAGTCAAATTTATAATCTCGAAGATTGATATCTCATAGATGCGGTGTTCAGTGTCTTTTACTAACACAATACACAAGACACTCTGAATGCGATCTAAGACTTACTAATCAAAACGCCTTTTGGGACACCCTGTATGTTAGTGATAAGGAGCCTTTTTCCCTCCCGGATCCCGGCACATTGTATGGGAAGTGACAATATATTAATACCCAGGAGATGGCAGAATGGTAATAATGGTATTAACCGGCGTATAAATCATACGAGTTGTAGTTATACATTGCTATAATGCTGTCTTATCACGCTAACACTGGCAGTGCCACCCCTTGTCACCCCTGTACCTCCTGATATCTAGGAGAACTGGAGAAGTAAAGGAGAGGATGAGGTCACGGGATAGTTATATTAAGGGACAAGCAGAAATATTTAGGGCTATCGAATTTTGTTCTATAGGTAATAGAAAATCTAACAATAACAGCATCAAAAGGAAAGTATAAAAGGTGCAGACAAACCTACACCCATAGCCCATACTTAGCGTCTTCTTTTCAAAAATTTGACATTACCTATATCTAGGCTTGCCAAATATCCAAAATGTCGATTCGGGACGCGAATCCGCGACCATAATCGCCAAATCCGCGAACATAATCGCGAAATCCGCGAACATAATCGCGAAATCCGCGAACATAACTATTAAACTTGAAAAAGTGTTCACATTCACAGTGTTGTATCTAACAACAAATCTGCCAAGTTACCAACTTATCTTTTGGGTCGAAATTTTGGAAAACTTTTAGAAATTAATTCTGCTCTCTCTCTCTCTCTCTCTCTCTCTGGAAAAACCGTGTTCACAGTGTTGTATCTAACAACAAATGTGCCAAGTTACCAATACCAACTTATCTTTTGGGGTATCTTTTGGGTCGAAATTTTGGAAAACTTTTAGAAATTAATTCTGCTCTCTCTCTCTCTCTCTCTCTCTCTCTCTCTCTCTTCTCCCCCTCTCTGTCTCTCTCGTTTCGTCAGACTTTGGAGATGGGAAAGGCACCTTATGGAAAACCCCATCAAATAATAAAACATCTTACTTTGTCTCATCTCCCGAAAAGGAAGGGATCAGGTTGAAAAAAAAGTTGTTCGTTCTAGACTAGCTCTATCGCTTAATTTTATAATGGCTATTATTATTAAATATGTTTATATTAGACATCCTAGGTTTTTTCCTTTTTCCTCATTCCACATTCCTCAAGACATTAGACATCCTAGACATATTAGACATCCTAGACAGTAGACATACGGTCCCTTATCTCGTGTATAGAAGAGCTCGTGAACAGCTGATGCCGAACGATGGGACAGTGCCCCCACCACCAA
>NW_007378728.1:0-32107 GCF_000475195.1 Diaphorina citri
GCCCTCCTGGGATGAACAGAAAAAATTTAAAAAATAGAAATGTAAAAAGTGAACCAAGGTACGGCCATTCACCCTATACCATACAATACATATTGCTTTTTATCTCAACCAGAACAATATGTATAACCTAATATAACACTGATCTAACCTTTATGTTCATTATCTTTTTTAATCAATTTGCTGAATGGTAGGGTAAGTTATAACTCGTTCAACTGGGTAGGTAAATGAACTAAAAGCTAGATTATAAGCGCATCATTACGAAAACTACATAACTCCCTAGCCCAGCTATAAACGATCTAACATCTTCTCAGTACCTAACATATGGCAAGTCGGTTGAAAATGGAAAATGATAATTTTATGCAAAAAAGTAAAAATTGAAACTGCCTTTCCGAATCAGCAGATAAAAATGAACTGATAGGTAAAAATAGGTAGGTAGGTAGGTAATTGTTTTATATGTACATTGTACATATTAGCTTCCACGATGCTTTTATTACCTACCCATCTTAATTCTATGGTTAAGAAACGGACCAATTGTTTCTTAACCAAACTGATGCCTTCTAAGCTCAAGTTTGCGGGTTCCATTCCCGCCCGGTGCGAATTTTATCCTAAACAGACAAGGCTCGTTCTCGGAACGGTTGGCTTTCTCCTATCCTGTCCTCTATACTCTCTTCGATTTCGGGACAATAAGACCTTCTCTATCAACCTCAAAAAAGATCAAATTTATGACTTTTATATTTATTCAAAGACGAGATATAAGCCAGCCCAGTTAGGTTAGTTGGTAGTACGTCTGCCTTGTAAGCGCTAGGCCGCGGGTTCGATTCCCGCCCGGAGCGGATTTTATCCTGATGGGATAATGTTCGTTCTCGGAACGGCTGGCTTTCTCCTATCCTGTCTTCCTTCTCTCTTCGATTTCGGGACGATAAGACCATAGCAGTTACAGTTCCCTCTGTCAAACCCCTTAAAAAAAAAAAAAAATCACTATGAGGCTGAGTGCACCCCATAGGTAATATGTTCCCAGTCAGTCATCAAGTCAAGAATCACCACGCTAAACTGTGCTTAACTTAAGAGTGTTTTCTGATAAACGGGAGATCAAGGTAAGAAACAAAGTCGCGGTCTTATTTCAAATTCAAAAATGATTCAGCGCGGAAAAAACACATCTGAATATTGCCCCTTTCATTTATTTAAGATACAACAAGCAGTTCATTTTCATAAATGTCCAACACATTGCGTTCAGTTTTACTAAATACCAGGCGTATTTTTGAAATACCCAGATCACCCCCCTCTCTACCAAGGCCGATTATCCTTTCACCTCGGAAAGAGCCTGACTCGGATGCCATCTTGCGGCCGAAGTATTAACTCGCCCAGTAAGGTCAAATCTTCTCGTCTGTCCACAGCCTCAACACGGAACCTCCTCAGAATGTTGGCCAGGATCACCTTTTCTTCCAACATGGCGAACTTTTGGCCTGAAAAGAGGAAGTATCAAGTAGTAGGTATATGTACTCCTACAGAAGTATACATTTCATTGTCTTAATTTGACACATATTGAAATACTGTCTGGAAAACTCTTTCAATTTCTAAACCTTCAACTAATTCTCATTATTGAGTCTTTAACGTCATTGTACCTATAACTGCTAAGGTTTTTAGTAGCTGGGGTTTTACCTTCCATTCGGCTACAAAATCTACAAGCTACCAAGCTCCTCAAATAACCTGCCGAGCCTGAGTGAGGTCGGGAAAAGCCGGCAGCACGCGATTGCCCAGATGTTCAGCGGATACCAACCACGCTTACGTTGCGTCTTCAGCTCTTCAGTGATCCATTGGCAACTGAATACTGATACATTAAACGTGTCATTGGCACTATAGCTACTTTTCTCTGTTCTCTTTCAAGAATTTCAGACTCACCTATACAATTCCGCGGTCCCGCACTGAACGGAATGTAACCGTACGGATTTCGACCGGCCGCATTCTCCGACAAGAACCGACCTGGATCGTACAACTCCGGGCGGGGGAAAACCTTCGCGTCCCGATGAAGATTGTAAACCACTATGATAACTTCGGTGTCCCTCGGAAGGACGTAGTCAGGGAGAGGGACATCTTCGCTCAGTTTCCGGGCAATGAAAGGGACGCTGGGATAAAGGCGGAGTGCCTCCTTGATGCAGGCCTCTAGGTATTTCATGGAGTTGAGGGACCTGGTAGTGAAAGGCTTGAGGGAGGAGGCTTTGGGAGAGGTGGCCACGATTTCTTCGTAGACTTTGTTCTGGAAGGGGAGAAGATCGTGTGAGTAGATTCGAAGAACCTTAACCTATCCTTTGGGACATTTGCCCCTACACCTCAGAGCCTCAGAGTGGGCTCTTTTGTGTGTGGAGTTAAGCGGCCATCTATCGACATCGTTCGACTGAACCGTCCACACTGCCTCGACAACATATTGCTTCCTGCCACAATGTGGCAATGCCACTGCCGGGACACATGCCTTCAAGCACACTAAATTTGTCAAGGGTCTGGGTTTTCCTTGCCCTTGGGATCAATTTAATTTGAAGCCTTCGATTTACCAACTCACCTGAATCTCCTGGTTGGATCCCAACAGTAGCAGTGTCCAACAGATGGCTGCCGATGTTGTGTCATGTCCTTCAAACAAAGTAAAGCCCAAAATACGTAAAAAAATACCTTAAAAACATAAAAGCAAGAGAGGATTGAAGGTGTTAACCAAATTCTTACAATCAGGTGTAAGTACAGGTGAATAAAAAGAATTAATTACTACTCTTATAAGAAGTTTAATAGTCGACCATTTTCAAGGTGATTAAGAGAGAAATTATTCGGACATCTTGGGTTAATGAACCAAGGACTGTAGGACTGGGTAAAAAGTGGAAAAGTTAGTACTTATGATAGGTACCTACTTATAGGATACAATAAAAATATGTATTAGGTACCATAACACTCTCATTATTTTATGAGCTTTTTACTCAGTGGTGCCCAAATTGGGGAAACCGGGGCCACGTCGCGCTGAAGGACGCATGAATTTAATTTTTTTTTAAGACAGTTAAATACCTAAATATCTGCAATGGTAAACACAGTAGAAACAGATAAAAGGTTGTCATAATATTACCACCCCCCGGGGGCTTCGCGTGTTTGCTACGCGGAGTTGCGTATACGGTCGCGCTGCGCGCTCCCGGGGCTTCGCGGGGTTGTGCATGGGGTCGCACTTCGCGCTCCCTTGTTAGTATTTTTATGACTTGATGCCATTCATTACCACATGATGATATCGGGACATCCGAATAGTCACGGCGCATGTGGCAAATTTTGAGCCAAAAGAGGGTGTTTTTATGAAGACCTATAAGAAGGGTTTTTTTCGTTACCTCTTTAATTACTTTCCTTATCCTATATAGGAAGGAAAGTAATGTAATCGGGTCAAATTGGCGGTTTTCGACCACTTTTGGCGGTTTCAGCTATACTGACTAAACGGTTAGAGATATTGTAAAAGTAACAATAGAAAAACACCCAAATAAGCATAATTTAATAGGATAAGGATTATATTTATACCTAGCATATTTATACATAAAATTACTTAGGTATTTATAAAGAAAGATAAAGTAAAATAAATAAGGTACCTATATCCACTGAGTAATCTCTTTTGCTTCCCTGCTCCGACTAGGGTTGGGACATCGACATCGATGTTTTGAAAACATCGATACATCGGAACAAAAACATCGATGTCAACATCGATGTTTTTGATTACGATACATCGGATACTCGATATATCGAAGTTTAAAAACATCGATGTATCGAACATCGATGTTTTCGTCTCGATGTCCCAACCCTATCCTGAGGTACGGGAATTATTGAGAGAATTGGTCAAAAATAATAGAGTCCTAACTTTGCCCGAATTCAATCCTTCTCTGGACAATGTTGATGCAAAAGCCTGGCTTCAAACAGCAGACGTTTGTTTTTCTGAAAACCCTAGGTTTGGGAGTGATCTTATTCTAACACTGGGCCAAGCATTAAAAGGACCAGCAGCACAATGGCTTACGGAAGTGTCTACTCCGAACATCACCTGGGAAGAATTCAAAATTTTATTTAGTACAGAAAAAAAAAAAACAAAAAACAACACAAACAAATAAAGCATAAAGAATTACCTAGGTATTTATAAAGAAAGATAAAGTAAAATAAATAAGGTACCTATCCACTGAGTACTGAGTAATCTCTTGCTTCCCTGCTCCGACTCCCAACAAGTTCACAAACATGTTGAGAACTTCCTACCTATTGTCTAAAATAGCTAGGTGTACCTATACATGGAAATAATAATTATTTGACCTCATGAATTTAGTTTTATTCATAGGTACGTACTTTGCCACACTTCTAAAGTCTCCCACCTGTCCATCCAAGTGTTCCAAAACTTACCTTATTTTTATTTTAATTGATCCTAATCAAAACTTGGTTTTTATTATCCTTAAGTACCTATTAAACTTTACCTATCTGTCTTAGTGCTTCTGATAAGTAGGTACCTATATAGGTAGAGGTATCTACCACTAGCGACTTTCAATTTTGCAAGTTCTTAACGAGAAGGTAAAGTTTCAAATCCTTATCTTAATAGGTAGATACCGATATATTTTTTCCTAAATTACCTATTTACTCTATTCATGTATCTGTATATCATCATATTTTTTCCACCAGAATTTCCATCAGCTTCACAATAAGGTGATTTGTCACTATGAGGCTGAGTGCACCCCATAGGTAATATGTTCCCAGTCAGTCATCAAGTCAAGAATCACCACGCTAAACTGTGCTTAACTTAAGAGTGTTTTCTGATAAACGGGAGATCAAGGTAAGAAACAAAGTCGCGGTCTTATTTCAAATTCAAAAATGATTCAGCGCGGAAAAAACACATCTGAATATTGCCCCTTTCATTTATTTAAGATACAACAAGCAGTTCATTTTCATAAATGTCCAACACATTGCGTTCAGTTTTACTAAATACCAGGCGTATTTTTGAAATACCCAGATCACCCCCCTCTCTACCAAGGCCGATTATCCTTTCACCTCGGAAAGAGCCTGACTCGGATGCCATCTTGCGGCCGAAGTATTAACTCGCCCAGTAAGGTCAAATCTTCTCGTCTGTCCACAGCCTCAACACGGAACCTCCTCAGAATGTTGGCCAGGATCACCTTTTCTTCCAACATGGCGAACTTTTGGCCTGAAAAGAGGAAGTATCAAGTAGTATATGTACTCTTACAGAAGTATACATTGACTTAATTTGACACATATTGAAATACTGTCTGGAAAACTCTTTCAATTTCTAAACCTTCAACTAATTCTCATTATTGAGTCTTTAACGTCATTGTACCTATAACTGCTAAGGTTTTTAGTAGCTGGGGTTTTACCTTCCATTCGGCTACAAAATCTACAAGCTACCAAGCTCCTCAAATAACCTGCCGAGCCTGAGTGAGGTCGGGAAAAGCCGGCAGCACGCGATTGCCCAGATGTTCAGCGGATACCAACCACGCTTACGTTGCGTCTTCAGCTCTTCAGTGATCCATTGGCAACTGAATACTGATACATTAAACGTGTCATTGGCACTATAGCTACTTTTCTCTGTTCTCTTTCAAGAATTTCAGACTCACCTATACAATTCCGCGGTCCCGCACTGAACGGAATGTAACCGTACGGATTTCGACCGGCCGCATTCTCCGACAAGAACCGACCTGGATCGTACAACTCCGGGCGGGGGAAAACCTTCGCGTCCCGATGAAGATTGTAAACCACTATGATAACTTCGGTGTCCCTCGGAAGGACGTAGTCAGGGAGAGGGACATCTTCGCTCAGTTTCGCATTCTCCGACAAGAACCGATCCGGATCGTACAACTCCGGACGGGGGAAAACCTCGGGGTCCCGATGAAGATTGTAAACCACTATGATAACTTCGGTGTCCCTCGGAAGGACATAGTCAGGGAGAGGGACATCTTCGCTCAGTTTCCTAGCAATGAAAGGGACGCTGGGATAAAGGCGGAGTGCCTCCTTGATGCAGGCCTCCAGGTATTTCATGGAGTTGAGGGACCTGATGGTGGTGAAAGGCTTGAGGGAGGAGGCTTTGGAAGAGGTGGCCACGATTTCCTCGTAGACTTTGTTCTGGAAGGGGAGAAGATCGTGTGAGTAGATTCGAAGAACCTTAACCTATCCTTTGGGACATTTGCCCCTACACCCAGTTTCCGGGCAATGAAAGGGACGCTGGGATAAAGGCGGAGTGCCTCCTTGATGCAGGCCTCTAGGTATTTCATGGAGTTGAGGGACCTGGTAGTGAAAGGCTTGAGGGAGGAGGCTTTGGGAGAGGTGGCCACGATTTCTTCGTAGACTTTGTTCTGGAAGGGGAGAAGATCGTGTGAGTAGATTCGAAGAACCTTAACCTATCCTTTGGGACATTTGCCCCTACACCTCAGAGCCTCAGAGTGGGCTCTTTTGTGTGTGGAGTTAAGCGGCCATCTATCGACATCGTTCGACTGAACCGTCCACACTGCCTCGACAACATATTGCTTCCTGCCACAATGTGGCAATGCCACTGCCGGGACACATGCCTTCAGGCACACTAAATTTGTCAAGGGTCTGGGTTTTCCTTGCCCTTGGGATCAATTTAATTTGAAGCCTTCGAATTACCAACTCACCTGAATCTCCTGGTTGGATCCCAACAGTAGCAGTGTCCAACAGATGGCTGCCGATGTTGTGTCATGTCCTTCAAACATGAACGTGTCAACCTCTTCCCTGATGTTCTCGTCCGTTAGGTTATGTCGCTCTGAAGCCTCTATCAGGAGGTCCAGAAATGCTGGCCTTTTCTTAACGTGTTCGGTAGGG
This sequence comes from Diaphorina citri, assembly GCF_000475195.1. Classification (NCBI taxonomy): domain Eukaryota; kingdom Metazoa; phylum Arthropoda; class Insecta; order Hemiptera; family Psyllidae; genus Diaphorina; species Diaphorina citri. Next base: position 6,835 of record NW_007378728.1, read on the forward strand.
TCTTCTATTGTTTCGTCTTCAGTATTTTTTCTTGCTTTCAGCTCTGCTTTCCTTTCGTTGATAACCTGTAAGATTTCAGTAAGAAAGGTACGAAGGGAGTTAAAATGAAAGATGAAATTTAACACCTTTAGGTGTGGTTGATATATCGGTCGGTGACCTTACACTACTGGTTTTTGGTGTCCAAACTCAAGCTGAAGAATTTGATGTGAAGAAACTAACGAAGGGTTACTTTTGTCGTTAAACGGAGGGTAATAATTACGACTTTTAATTCCGGATAAAGGTAGCTCACCTTGTATGAGAAGGAGTGAAGAGTATTCAAACAACGCTGATGTTTCTTGTATAGGGACGATAGTCTGAACAGAATATCGGGCTGCAAATAAATTTTCGCCTGCCTTTTTTGAATGATTGAGCCGATCCTGAAAAAAGCAAAATGAACCTTCTGATCTGTCCAATTTTTTGATAAGATTGAACGCCCATGTTCCAACGAGTAGGTATGTTCCAAGTTCCAAATAATCATCTACCGTTACCTCTGCATGTTCCAATATGTTTTGTTTAAGTTTATGGTCATTGTTTACTTAATAGTCAGCGGCGACAGCAGCATTCAAGGCAACAGTTTCCGATGTATAACTGAAATTTAACACCTTTAGGCGTGATTGATATATCGGTGGGTGACCATATACTACTGGTTTTTGGTGTCCAAACTCAAGCTGAAGAATTTGATGTGAAGAAACTAACGAAGGGTTACTTTTGTCGTTAAACGGAGGGTAATTACGACTTTTAATTCCGGATAAAGGTAACTCACCTTGTATGAGAAGGAGTGAAGAGTATTCAAACAACGCTGATGTTTCTTGTATAGGGACGATAGTCTGAACAGAATATCGGGCTGCAAATAAATTTTCGCTTGCCTTTTTTGAATGATTGAGCCGATCCTGAAAAAAGCAAAATGAACCTTCTGATGTGTCCAATTTTTTGATAAGATTGAACGTCTATGTTCCAACGAGTATGTTCCAAGTTCCAAATAATCATCTACCGTTACCTCTGCATGTTCCAATATGTTTTGTTTAAGTTTATGGTCATTGTTTACTTAATGGTGAAGAAAGGAACTTTACAACATACAATTATTGCAAAAAAGAACTTACTCATAGACAGCTTTGACATATTCTGAGTTACTGTCGCCCTGAGCATTGATTTTTCTTCCCATTGCAGTTTCTGAAACAACAGATTTAAGTAATTTCAAGCATCAGGATCAAGCATAGTACCTAGGTACCTAATTTTATGAAACGGCTGAAGGCTGAATTCCCTTTCATGGCTTTTGACTTTTTGGTATCCTGGTTTTGCTTTTAGCTGGCCTTCAATGTGCATTAGGAAATAATCATGTTGCATTGGGAGCAGAGATGATGTGATTTTGTGAAATTTTGTCGAGTTTTCTCACTTCTGATACAATAACCTCTAACGAAATTCCATCTTTTTTTTACAACTTCAAGAGGTGACCTTTGAAAATTTCATAGATTCCTCTAGACCAGCTACTCACCACACACAATATCCAGCGTACACAGTGTCACATAAGGGAACACATTGACACTCTCTCCCACTCCCACCTCCCCCAACCTCCTCACCAAGACCTCACTCTGTTCTTGGAACACCTCAACGAAGTCTTCGAGAATCCGGAAATGGAACGCAGGCGTCAAGATTTTTCGCCTCTGATGCCAAATGTGACCCGCGCTGGTGAGGAGACCATTGCCTAGCCAAGGTTCGATGTAGCGGTAGTCGGAGCTTTTGTGAATCGTGCGACTGTTGTTCAGGATTGGCTGGAAATTAATAAATGGTGAGGACGATTAATTAATGCATTGAAGGACCAGTCTTTTAAAAATTATGCAACAAATGGTAAGAGGTAAAAAATGAGAGGTTCAATAACCTAATACATACCTACCTACATAATAGGTAATGTTTTATGGATCAAGGTATGTTGTCAAAAAATCAAAGCCTTCTAAAATAGGGACATAAAACCAACAAAAAAGGAAGGAAAACGGTGGTCTTCTTACAAATGGCAAAGTGTAAGTACTTAATGACGTCAAAATCGTATTGTTTATTTTACTTTCTATTTACCTCTGCATTTTCAGCCGTGTGTATAAAAACATAGGGTGTACCGCCAAGCCAGATCCTGTTCAGACCCTTCTTATGTCCAAATAGTCGTTTAGAACTTATGATCCGGTTGAAGACCTCTGGGAAACAATAATTTTTTTTTTTTTAAGATTATTTTAGCTATCGCATAAGTAGATAATTACTTTTGTTTATTTATTTTTTTCATTATCAGTCACGAGGCAGTACGTTGAATGCACCAGTTCTCAATGGATCATTACTTACTTACTTTCCGTGTCCAGCTCGATCGTCAAATCTTGTCCATCCAGAAAAGAGCGGTCTGGATGGCCGTGTCATTTGCCTGCAAAAGATCTAGCTCCGTGCAGGGTTTCTCCAACAGAGCACAGAGGACATACAAGTAAATGAGCAGGATCTTGAAGTGTGCCACATTCACACAAATTATCAGAGTCAGCAGGTAAAAGACCCCATTTTTCCAAGTTGGTTTTACACTTGGACACTCCGACTCGCAGGCGGTTGAGGGTTCTCCACACAGGAAAGGGTAGGTTACTACCAGGGGAGAGTTCCTCTCGATATTCCTTAATGGATCATTAAGGAATATCGTTAAGACTGTCAAAACTTTCTTGACTTGGCGGGACGGAGTGCTGCCGCGCTCCTTAATCCGGATGGAAGACCACCTAGACAATCGCGTGCTGCTCTCTTTTCCCGCCCCTACTCTACCTAGTCCAGGAGGTAAATTCCAGGAGGCAGGTAGTTTGTTCTAAAATGGAGATTAAAAGCCATGCCACACTAAAAAGCTTAGCAGTTATATTCGTACAGTGACTTTAAATCCCTGCCTCGGTGGTGTAGTGGTCAAGGCGCTCGCCTGGTAAACAGGGGAGCGTGGGTTCAATCCCAGCCGAGGTATGGAATTTTATCCTCAATATAATTTGAGAATTTGACCACAATAATAGTAGTAGCCTAGTACTTAATGACGTCAAAATCGTATTGTTTATTTTACTTTCTATTTACCTCTGCATTTTCAGCCGTGTGTATAAAAACATAGGGTGTACCGCCAAGCCAGATCCTGTTCAGACCCTTCTTATGTCCGAATAACCGTTTGGAACTTATGATCCGGTTGAAGACCTCTGGGAAACAATAATTTTTTTTTTTTTAAGATTATTTTAGCTATCGCATAAGTAGATAATTACTTTTGTTTATTTATTTTTTTCATTATCAGTCACGAGGCAGTACGTTGAATGCACCAGTTCTCAATGGATCATTACTTACTTACTTTCCGTGTCCAGCTCGATCGTCAAATCTTGTCCATCCAGAAAAGAGCGGTCTGGATGGCCGTGTCATTTGCCTGCAAAAGATCTAGCTCCGTGCAGGGTTTCTCCAACAGAGCACAGAGGACATACAAGTAAATGAGCAGGATCTTGAAGTGTGCCACATTCACACAAATTATCAGAGTCAGCAGGTAAAAGACCCCATTTTTCCAAGTTGGTTTTACACTTGGACACTCCGACTCGCAGGCGGTTGAGGGTTCTCCACACAGGAAAGGGTAGGTTACTACCAGGGGAGAGTTCCTCTCGATATTCCTTAATGGATCATTAAGGAATATCGTTAAGACTGTCAAAACTTTCTTGACTTGGCGGGACGGAGTACTGCCGCACTCCGGATGGACGACCACCTGGACGATCGCGTGCTGTCCTCTTTTCCCGCCCCTACTCTACCTAGTCCAGGAGGTAAATTCCAGGAGGCAGGTAGTTTGTTCTAAAATGGAAATTAAAAGCCATGCCACTAAAAATCTTAGCAGTTATATTCGTACAGTGACTTTTTTTTTTAAGAGGTTTGACAGAGGGAACTGAAACTACTATGGTCTTATCGTCCCGAAATCGAAGAGAGGAGGAAGACAGGATAGGAGAAAGCCAGCCGTTCCGAGAACGAATATTATCCCATCAGAATAAAATCCGCCCCGGGCAGGAATCGAACCTGCGGCCTAGCGCTTACAAGGTAGACGCACTACCAACTTCATGTTTCCCAAATTACAAGCAGAGAGCTCAGCTGAGGTAGAAGAATATGTTTAACTTAATGTTTTCGAAAATTTCTGTTACCTACTTTCGTGTTTTTCTTCGATACCTAGGTATTTCTGTTCATTCAAGTGAAATACGAAAAGTTCTTTCAGTTTCCTCTCTACCAATCTACTTTCTGCTCTCCCAAAATTTCTCTCTCCCAAAATTTACTTAATTCTCTTCTTTTCCTGGTAAACAGGAGGGCGTGGGTTCAATCCCAGCTGAGGTATGGAATTTTATCCTCAATATAATTTGAGAATTTGACCACAATAATAGTAGTAGCCTACTGCTGGAGTAAAGGGACTTTTCAGTCCTATGCGAGCAGTATAAATAAGCACTATTATTATTATTATTATTATTATTAAATCCCTCGAAAAAGAACAAAAAGTCACTCACCCTGATTGTCCACATTACATTCTATCGAGTTTCCCAACACAGGAAGACTAGTTGGTCCAGGAATTCGGTTGATCAATTTGACCAGTCTAGACTGTTTGATTCTTCTGACCACGAAATAGCTAAGTGTCAGTAGCAACGCTATCGTTCGAAATTCACGGATGACGCTTTGTGCAACTATGAAGAGGGTGGACACTAGTTTGGACATTCTTGGAGTTTAGATATTGTTAGATTTAGATTAAATTTAAAATGTTGTTAGGAAAGATTTAGATTTGAAGTTTGGGTATTGTTAGAATAGATTTAGATTTATGATCCAATTTTGGATGGTCAGTTTTAGATAGTTAAATTTTACACGTTTGTTCTGTTATAAAATAAATAAAAACGGAAAATTCACGTTGGTAAATAAAGAAGTTTACCTACATAGTTTTTTTTTCTTTTACCTACATTAATATACGTATGATTTGGGACTGCCTAAAGAATTGTGTTGTGTTGCTTGAACTCTTTTGCTTTCTAAAAATAAATTCAGTAAATACCTACCTAATCAGTTTGACACCTGTTTGGTAAAGTGTGAATCCTATCTACTTCTGTACAAATGGCCTAAAGAAATACATACAAGGAAAGGTAGGGATACCTAATTGATTTTACTCAACTGCAGGTTATGTGGGTTAAATAGTTTCAACGAATCCTGGCAAATTCAACCACCGAAGGTTACCCCATTAGAAATAGTTTTCTTTAGAATTCTTCTAATGTCTTGTGTAAAATTTACTATTACCTACAGCTGTAGATAAGTATGTACCTATACCTATTCTAAATAGTAGGTCATACTTATTACCTTGTAAGTTTAAAATTAGTGATATTTTGCTGTTATTCCAGTTATATTCATCATCAGAATTATATTCCACCAGTAATTTTGTATATATGTTTTCATCCTTATCATTACCATCATTTTTTATTATGTTTAATATTTTATTATTATTATTTTTACTATGTATCTATTATATCCTGGTTTTTTGGCTTTTTAAATGATAATTTATTTTTATCTTTGCAAAACAAACGAGGAATAAAGTTTAAACTTGGCCCCCAAGTCTCATCATCTGCGGTGTTACAGGTCCTCTGGGGGCAGATTTGTCGTAAAAAACAGCGCCCCCCTTCTCTTTTTTCTCGTCCACCCTAAATCTTTTGTTCGCGACCATCTGTTCTGTTGACTTCTATTTAAATAACCAATTTGTCATCGATATATCGCCCTACGCGAAAGGTTGTTCGACACCTCTTTTTTTTTGCGCTGATGTTGTGACATTTTTTTAAAAGACAATCTGTTCCTGTAGCGTAGAGTTGAAAGTGGCAGAAGGTGAATCAATTATTTATCTACTACATATTAGGTTAAAGATGATTTTTACTATCGGGTTGAGATGTAGGAGAGGAGAAGGAGAGATGAGAATAAGAAGGGAAGATGAGAAGAAGAAAAAAATTGAAGAAAAAGGAGGACCAGGAAGAGCTGAAAAACGTGAACAACCAGGTAAAGAAGACCGAAAAAGAGGCTAGAAGAAGAATAAGGAGGAGGAGGAGGAGACGACGAAAAAGAGGATGAAGAGAAGAAGATTTAGGTACGAAGAAGAAATAATGAAAAGCGAAAGAGGCAGAAGAGAGAAGAGGAAATAAAGAGGGAAATAGAAGATGAAAGAGTACCTAGTATGAGATGGTTAACACGAAAAAGACAGGAAAGAAGGAAGACGAAGGAAGGGGAAAGGAGAAGAAGAGGAAGAAGAAAAAGCAGAAGCAAAAAAGGAAGAAGCAGAAGAAGGAAGAGAGATACGAGGAGCATAGAAGCAAAAGATGAAGAGGACGAGGAAGAATAGATAAAGAGACGAGGAAGGTGCAAGCCAAACGCCAAAGTGTCAATGTTCATTCAACTCCTAATCATTCAAGTAGAAAGGGGCTCTCCCTCGAAAAAGAACAAAAAGTCACTCACCCTGATTGTCCACATTACATTCTATCGAGTTTCCCAACACAGGAAGACTAGTTGGTCCAGGAATTCGGTTGATCAATTTGACCAGTCTAGACTGTTTGATTCTTCTGACCACGAAATAGCTAAGTGTCAGTAGCAACGCTATCGTTCGAAATTCACGGATGACGCTTTGTGCAACTATGAAGAGGGTGGACACTAGTTTGGACATTCTTGGAGTTTAGATATTGTTAGATTTAGATTAAATTTAAAATGTTGTTAGGAAAGATTTAGATTTGAAGTTTGGGTATTGTTAGAATAGATTTAGATTTATGATCCAATTTTGGATGGTCAGTTTTAGATAGTTAAATTTTACACGTTTGTTCTGTTATAAAATAAATAAAAACGGAAAATTCACGTTGGTAAATAAAGAAGTTTACCTACATAGTTTTTTTTTCTTTTACCTACATTAATATACGTATGATTTGGGACTGCCTAAAGAATTGTGTTGTGTTGCTTGAACTCTTTTGCTTTCTAAAAATAAATTCAGTAAATACCTACCTAATCAGTTTGACACCTGTTTGGTAAAGTGTGAATCCTATCTACTTCTGTACAAATGGCCTAAAGAAATACATACAAGGAAAGGTAGGGATACCTAATTGATTTTACTCAACTGCAGGTTATGTGGGTTAAATAGTTTCAACGAATCCTGGCAAATTCAACCACCGAAGGTTACCCCATTAGAAATAGTTTTCTTTAGAATTCTTCTAATGTCTTGTGTAAAGGCGAATTTCACACATAAATTAATTGGGAATTTCAGTTTTTCAGTTCGAATGGGTAGTGTTTGTGTGATTTTTAGTGGATGTGAATTTTTGGACGAGTTTTTTCCCCTTTGAATGCATTGAGGAATGAGATTCCATGTGAACGACTCCTCTCACTTGTCAGTCAAAATGATATTTTTTGCAATGCTTTAGGACGCCGCTCGCACCATTACATTCCTACCTATAGAAATAAGTCTGTAGAAAAATATCAGGCATCCCTATATATCAGACATTGAGGTAACACAGGTTTTAAAAGTTACAAATCCTAGAAAATGGGAATGCGAGAAGCAGTATGTTCTTACAACAAATTGTTTCTGGTTTTCCTGCTTTTCCAGCTCTAGTAGGACCATTGACCATTTTGTCCGTACACTGCCGTTTTACGGCACCTATACCTTTAGAGTCTATGCCGCCAGTGGAGAAACACAGCTTTAATTCTGAAATCAACGAGTATAAACCATCTTCTAAAAACACTTGATGAAAGCAGTCTGTTCTTACAACGAATTGTTTCTGGTTTTCCTGCTTTTCCAGCTCTAGTATGACCATTGACCATTTTGTCCGTACACCGTTTTACGGCACCTACACCTTTAGAGTCTATGCCGCCAGTGGAGAAACACAGCTTTAATTCTGAAATCAACGAGTATAAACCATCTTCTAAAAACACTTGATGAAAAATGGGAATGCGAGAAGCAGTCTGTTCTTACAACGAATTGTTTCTGGTTTTCCTGCTTTTCCAGCTCTAGTATGACCATCGACCATTTTGTCCGTACACCGTTTTACGGCACCTACACCTTTAGAGTCTATGCCGCCAGTGGAGAAACACAGCTTTAACTCTGAAATCAACGAGTATAAACCATCTTCTAAAAACACTTGATGATGATAAACAACAAGCTAGCTCATAACATAATAAAAACACACACGTCATATTGAAGTCCATTTTGGATCAGTTGATTGTTGATTGGTTAAAAAGTTGTTTTATTTGAACATATATCCTGTTAACAATGCTGACAACTGACAATGCTCACAAAGGGCCGTATCGGTTAAGAATAATAAAGACAACATGAGGCTGTAAACATCAGAAGACGGCAGACCCGACTCGACTGTCACTTCACCCAAGGAGACTGACTCTCCTCGACTTTCACCGTGAGCCACCCTGTACGTGAAATTGAAAACGCCAGGGAAAAGCTCCGAGTGTTCCAATTGATAAGACGAGGATTGGTTAAAAAATTGTTTTATTTGAATATATATCCTGTTGACAATGCTGACAACTGACAATGCTCACAAAGGGCCGTATCGGTTAAGAGTAATAAAGACAACATGAGGCTGTAAACATCAGGAGACGACAGACCCGACTCGACTGTCACTTCACCCAAGGAGACTGACTCTCCTCGACTTTCACCGTGAGCCACCCTGTACGTGAAATTGAAAACGCCAGGGAAAAGCTCCGAGTGTTCCAATTGATAAGACGAGAAGCAAATTACACACAAATGAAAATTTCGTACATTACACGAAGCTGATATACAGGGGGGAGTGACGTACCCCCCATTCTGATAGGGAGGGAGTGATGTATGAATTTGTCCCTCCTCGTCCTGAAAATTTCCCTCCTCATCCAGGGGGGATTGACATACTCCCATTATGATACCCAGGGAGGGAGTGATGTATGAACTCCCCATCCTGGGAATTCCCTTCCTACCCGGGAATTTCCCTTCCCACCCTGAAAATTTCCCTTCCCATCCTGAAAATTCCCTTCCCATCATGAAATTTTCCCTCCCTATCCTGTGAAACTCCCGGGAGAAATATACTTGTAGCCTGGGTCCTCCTGATTAGGAGCAGCGAAATATTCGAAGGGAGGAAAATATGATTTCCCTCCTGGATGCTGAATGCTGATGTGAGAATGTTGTCTACTGTTTGACATTTTTTCTGCCCCATCCTGAAAATTCCCTTCCCATCATGAAATTTTCCCTCCCTAACCTGTGAAACTCCCGGGAGAAATATACTTGTAGCCTGGGTCCTCCTGATTAGGAGGAGGATTTGGCAGCAAAATATTCGAAGGGAGGAAAATATGATTTCCCTCCTGGATGCTGAATGCTGATGTGAGAATGTTGTCTACTGTTTGACATTTTTCTGGAAGGGTTATTCGATAGTTTGACTGGTGAAACAGGCTACGAACGTTGAGAGAACAAGAGGTAACTCTGGCTTAGACGCTATAGGTAAATTTAGTTCACGGCGTCGACTATGTTTGGATACAGCTTGATTGATTGATTGATTGATTAACAAATCAACGGGTAAAACCCATGCTTAAGGTTACAATAATCTACCAAGAATGTTACTCGTAATTCAGCAACTATACTTAGGTACTAGAGCAGCTGTAGAATGTGAAGAAACGCAACAAATTTGAAAACCTCAAAAACCTGAAGACATTTCCCGGATCGCTGATTATGTCTTCAATAATTCACCAAAAGGTTAAAACAATTCATTAAAGGTTACAGAGGACTCTGACCAAAAGTATAGCTAGATAGATACTTCTAAAACAGCTAGCAGCTGTATAAAGTGAAGAGACCCAATAAATTTGGATGTTGCAACTAGGAAAGCATCAAGAATTTCAAGATACATATCTCTCGGGTCACACCAGTTAGGGTTACAATAATTGAGGTTAAAAAGAATTCCAACAGAACTGAAAGTACACCTAACTTACTAAAACAGCTGTACAAAATTTGGAGCCAATATACGAAAGGAACGTGAGGGCAAAACTTCAGCTGAGAAATTCGAGGCGAATTTCACACATAAATTAATTGGGAATTTCAGTTTTTCAGTTCGGATGGGTAGTGTTTGTGTGATTTTTAGTGGATGTGAATTTTTGGACGAGTTTTTTCCCCTTTGAATGCATTGAAGAATGAGATTCCATGTGAACGACTCCTCTCACTTGTCAGTTAAAATGATATTTTTTGCAATGCTTATTTAGGACGCCGCTCGCACCATTACATACCTACCTATAGAAATAAGTCTGTAGAAAAATATCAGGCATCCCTATCAGACATTGAGGTAACACAGGTTTTAAAAGTTACAAATCCTAGAAAATGGGAATGTGAGCAGCAGTCTGTTCTTTCAACGAATTGTTTCTGGTTTTCCTGCTTTTCCAGCTCTAGTATGACCATTTTGTCCGTACACTACCGTTTTACGGCACCTACACCTTTAGAGTCTATGCCGCCAGTGGAGAAACACAGCTTTAACTCTGAAATCAACGAGTTATAAACCGTCTTCTAAAAACACTTGATGATGATAAACAACAAGCTAGCTCATAACATAATAAAAACACACACTAAATCTTGTTTATCCTAACACAAAGACGACACCCAACGGCCGAGGACAAAAGAAACAACGGAGGAAGAAAAATGGTTGAGAAATGTTAATTAAAACCGTTTCACAGTGGGAAGGTCGGGGGTTCGTCGTAAAGCTCGGGCTGTATTGTTCGAAGACTAATGTTCTCGTGGCACTTTTCATTGCCCACCATTCATTGTTATGGTAAAATATGTTTTGGGAGGGAGAATGGAGAAGGACGAGTCCCTGTATAACTTCTGGAAGGGACGCTTATTCTTTACTCTAATGTTTGCTGCTTCCTCACACCCAGGACCTGGGGGTGATGGGAAATCCTCTCCTCGAGAGAAGAGTGAGAACGGGAGCGATTCCTGGTTTTTCGAAAAATTTACGATATCAAAGGATTTGATACCGGGCTAATAATAGTACAAACGTCTTAATTACAAACAATTATGTCAGTTAGTATGTTATATTCGTAGATCTGCGAAAATAGAGGCATAGGTAACAAGTGTACCCAAAAAATCTTAATAAATAAAATTAGAGAACCTTAATAATTTTCAATGGAAACGTAGAAAAAGATATAACATTTTTTGAAAATAAGAAACAGCGAGAAGTTATACTATGAAAATAACGCGAAATTACGAAACCCTCCAAGATCTCAACTTCTCAAGATAACTAACGGGTCATTGGATAGGGTACCAATAATTCACCAAAAGGTGAGGGACGTCACTGACTACATAGAAGTTTCTTATACTTTTTTTATGATGAACAAGAGCAGCCCAAGTGTTAGGAACTCAATAAATTTGGATGTTGCAATGATGTAAGTATATCTCACCAATGAAACCTGTAACAAAAAAGATATACTAATTCACCGAAAGGTGACAATAATTCACCAAAAGGTTACATCGGAAGGTTAAAGACGACTAATTTCACGAGATCACGAGTTATGACACTGGTGAAATGACGAAGGGATGGGGGATATAATATCTGTCGTGTAATGAAACGCATCAGTTAGCGAGAAATGTTAATTAAAACCGTTTCACAGTGGGCAGGTCGGGGGTTCGTCGTAAAGCTCGGGCTGTATTGTTCGAAGACTAATGTTCTCGTGGCACTTTTCATTGCCCACCATTCATTGTTATGGTAAAATATGTTTTGGGAGGGAGAATGGAGAAGGACGAGTGCCCAGTATTGGAATCTTTGGGAGTTATCAACATGTGATAGTTATATAGCACCCTTTCATTTAGAACCTTTCTGAAGGTGTCAATTTCATTCAGGAATCCACTCTCCATAAATAATAATTATGTAGTTTTCTGAAAATAGCATAATTAACTTGCTGAAAAGGAAGGGTGGGGAGTGCTGATGGCAATCTAGAACATGATTGTGCTATAGCCTTGTTTTTCTTTCGCTCTGGAAATTAGGTTGCACCTATGTAGCCAAAATAAAGACACCTTTTTCCTTATCTTATACCCTTTCTCTGTTGACTTTAAAATATTATTAATGCGAATAGGTACCTATTTCTAAATCACTTTATCTCTTGTCGAAATTTGACATCTCCACTACTTTAGGCTAGCGTTAGGTACAAGATTGTATAAGCATTCCACACAGTAAATAAAGATTAATATAGGTAATAAAAATAGCAGAATAGTCCTTTAATAGAGTTTAATTTGAGCTGCAAGTGTGGTTATTCCAGCTTTAATAATGTTAGGGGTGCACCCCTTCTGTTCGTAATCGAGCCTGCCACCCCTCTTGAGAAATTTCTATTCGAAATCAATGAGCCGCATCCTTTCCCTCCGTCATCCGAGGGACTCTGAGGAGTTCTGTCGTCCTGTTTTTTTAGTATACAAATTTGTGCTGTGTACTGGGTAAACCGGTATCGGAAAATGTCCAGAAATCACAAAAATGGGCGAGAAGAGACACAATACTTTCCATTTAAGTGCTGGATCAACACGAGAACACCAGAAAGTAACCCGTTGAAAATTTTGCAATCGAAATAAGAGTGCAATTTTTTGTCGATGGAGGGATTTGAAACGGCTTGACCGATTTGGATGAAATTTTTTGTGGTTGTTGAGAAGAGTACTGAGGGTGACATAGGCTATTTAAATTTGTCATATTCCATCCCGATTCAAAATGGCAGCACCTCAAAATTATGACTCTTATGCCACGCTGATCCCGTACAAAGGACGGGTCAACCACTAGTCTAAAATAAATTAGTGGAGACGCCTGTAACACCAACTTTTCCAAAAGATAAATTTGGATTTGTCCACACTGCAGAACAAGTGTGTTGGTAGCCCGAAAGAGCCACAACTTGTTGATTTATTTTGTCATGATCTTAAATTAAATCATAACTTGCCATAAGTCTCAATTAACGTTCCGATGACAAATATGTGAGTGCAAATCATTTGTCTGCCCTAGAAATTGAACTTGGGATCTGGTAAAGCGTCCTAATAAGAAATATACCAGTGCAATTTTATGTCCACGCTGGAAATCGAACCCAGGACCTTCTGCATTTCAATCAAGCGCACACTGATGGACCAACCATTTCCGAGCGAGCTCTGTGCGATATTAACATATGCATGGAAATCGTATCGCCCGCCACTATCCGCATAATATTTCGTGTGTGTTTATGTCCCTGCGTATATTATTAAATACATTTACGATATCAAAGGATTTGATACCGGGCTAACAAAGGATTTGATACAAACAATTATGTGAGTAAGTATGTTATATTTGCAGATTTGCGAAAATAGAGGCATAGGTAACAAGTTAGTGTACCCAAAAAATGTAAAATAAATTAGTGGAGACGCCTGTAACACCAACTTTTCCAAAAGATAAATTTGGATTTGTCCACACTGGAGAACAAGTGTGTTGGTAGTCCGAAAGAGCCACAACTTGTTGATTTATTTTGTCATGATCTTAAATCATAACTTGCCAAAGTCTTAATTAACGTTCCGATGACAAATATGAGTGCAAATCATTTGTCTGCCCTGGAAATTGAACTCGGGATCTGGTAAAGCGCGTTCTAACAAGAAATATACCAGTGCAATTTTATGTCTACGCTGGAAATCGAACCCAGGACCTTCTGCATTTCAATCTAGCGCACACTGATGGACCAACCATTTCCGAGCGAGCTCTGTGCGATGTTAACATATGCATGGAAATCGTATCGCCCGCCACTATCCGCATAATATTTCGTGTGTGTTTATGTCCCTGCGTATATTATTAAATACAACATTATTATTACGATAATATTATGGAAAACGTCGCCCTGGATGTGTGGAGGGGGAGGTGTTTGGAGAAGAGGAAACGAACCAACCACCAACAATATGTGGACTGGAGAAGAAAATACGCTGAAAATGCTCTGAAAATGGAAATAGAGGGAAAAAGATGTTTAGTTAATGTAAAAAAAGGCGGTTTTCTCTCTTTTTTTGCAGATAGGAATTCTGCATTTAAAAGTCGGAATGGTATGTTTTGCATTTCGATTATCATATGATTGCGGTTTATCATAATATAACCACCAACAATATGTGGACTGGAGAAGAAAATACGCTGAAAATGGAAATAGAGGGAAAAAGATGTTTAGATAATGTAAATTTGTAAAAAAAGGCGGTTTTCTCTTTTTTTCTCTTTTTTTTTTGCAGATAGGAATTCTGCATTTAAAAGTCGGAATGGTATGTTTTGCATTTCGATTATCATATGATTGCGGTTTATCATAATATTGTGATCATGGTTATCATTGGAGATATTATCATATTTATGAAATTCAATAGGGCGACTCATTTTGAGTCAGAGTTTGTTAAACATGCCTTTTTTCAAGTTCTTCATGGCTGCGACATTCAAATTTCCTATAGCACTTTTTTGTAGCCAGCCTAGTTAGCTTATTTGGTAGTGCGTCTGCCTTGTAAGCGCTAGGCCCTATCAAAAATGATATGGTAGTATATGTTGACATGTACTGACAAAACAACAAGAACAAGAACAACAACAACAAGAACAACAACAAAAAGAACAACAACAACAACAAGAACAACAACAACAACAAGAACAACAACAACAAGAACAACAACAACAACAAGAACAACAACAACAACAACAACAACAACAACAACAACAACAACAACAACAACAACAACAACGTTTGGATCTATTTCCTCGTCCGGATCCCGGACCTCTATAAAGAGCACTTTGAAATTTTAGAACCTCTCTAAAGAGTAGATTTTTCAAAGAGCAAACCTCTATAAAGAGCAAAATATTGCCGGTCCCTTGGATTGCTCTTTAACCAGGTTCGACTGTATTTGACATTTTTCTGGAAGGGTTCGATTGTTTGACTTGTGAAACAGGCTACGAACGTTGAGAGAATAAGAGGTAACTCTGGCTTAGACGCTAGAGGTAAATTTAGTCCACGGCGTCGACTATGTTTGGCTACAGCTTGATTGATTGATTGATTGGTTGGTTGGTAGGTTGGTTGGTAGGTTGGTTGGTTGGTTGGTTGATTGATTGATTAACAAATCAACGGGTAAAACTCATGCTTAAGGTTACAATAATCTAACAAGAATGTTACTAGGTATAATTCAGCAACTATACTTAGGTACTAGAGCAGCTGTAGAATGTGAAGAAACGCAATAAATTTGAAAACCTCAAAAACCTGAAGACATTTCCCGGATCGCTGATTATGTCTTCAATAATTCACCAAAAGGTTAAAACAATTCATTAGAGGTTACAGAGGACTCTGACTAAAAGTATAGCTAGATAGGTACTTACAGCTAGCAGCTGTATAAAGTGAAGAGACCCAATAAATTTGGATGTTGCAACTAGGAAAGCATCAAGAATTTCAAGATACATATCTCGAGGAGGACGAGTCCCTGTGTAACTTCTGGAAGGGAGGAAGGGACGCTTATTCTTTTCTCTAATGTTTGCTGCTTCCTCACACCCAGGACCTGGGGGTGATGGGAAATCCTCTCCTCAAGAGAAGAGTGAGAACGGGAGCGATTCCTGGTTTTTGGAAAAAATTTACGATACTTGTGTAAAATTTACTATTACCTACAGCTGTAGATAAGTATGTACCTATACCTATTCTAAATAGTAGGTCATACTTATTACCTTGTAAGTTTAAAATTAGTGATATTTTGCTGTTATTCCAGTTATATTCATCATCAGAATTATATTCCACCAGTAATTTTGTATATATGTTTTCATCCTTATCATTACCATCATTTTTTATTATGTTTAATATTTTATTATTATTATTTTTACTATGTATCTATTATATCCTGGTTTTTTGGCTTTTTAAATGATAACAGTTAGGGTTACAATAATTGAGGTTAAAAAGAATTCCAACAGAACTGAAAGTACATCTAACTTACTAAAACAGCTGTACAAAATTTGCAGCCAATACGAAACCCTCCAAGATCTCAACTTCTCAAGATAACGAACGGGTCATTGGATAGGGTACCAATAATTCACCAAAAGGTAAGGGACGTCACTGACTACATAGAAGTTTCTTATACTTTTTTATGATGAACAAGAGCAGCCCAAGTGTTAGGAACTCAATGAATTTGGATGTTGCAATGATGTAAGTATATCTCACCAATGAAACCTGTAACCAAAAAGATATACTAATTCACCGAAAGGTGACAATAATTCACCAAAAGGTGACAATAATTCACCAAAAGGTTCCATCGGAAGGTTAAAGACGACTAACTTCACGAGATCACGAGTTATGACACTGGTGAAATACTCACCAATGAAACCTGTAACCAAAAAGATATACCTACTAATTCACCGAAAGGTGACAATAATTCACCAAAAGGTTACATCGGAAGGTTAAAGACGACTAACTTCACGAGATCACGAGTTATGACACTGGTGAAATGACGAAGGGATGGGGGATATAATATCTGTCGTGTAATGAAACGCATCAGTTAGTTTTAATAGAGTTTAATTTGAGCTGCAAGTGTGGTTATTCCAGCTTTAATAATGTTAGGGGTGCACCCCCTCTGTTCGTAATCGAGCCTGCCACCCCTCTTGAGAAATTTCTATTCGAAATCAATGAGCCGCATCCTTTCCCTCCGTCATCCGAGGGACTCTGAGGAGTTCTGTCGTCCTGTTTTTTAGTATACAAATTTGTGCTGTGTACTGGGTAAACCGGGATCTGAAAATGTCCAGAAATCACCAAAATGGGCGAGAAGAGACACAATACTTTCCATTTAAGTGCTAAATCAACACGAGAACACCAGAAAGTAACCCGTTGAAAATTTTGCAATCGAAATAAGAGTGCAATTTTTTGTCGATGGAGGGATTTGAAACTAAGTGCTGGATCAACACGAGAACACCAGAAAGTAACCCGTTGAAAATTTTGCAATCAAAATAAGAGTGCAATTTTTTGTCGATGGAGGGATTTGAAACCGGGACCACTGTGTAACGGTGACAAGATACCCGACTCCTCACACTAGGTAACCTCATCCAGCCTAGCAGTACAAGATTGACCAGACCTATCGCAATACTGATCATGGGAGAGATTGCTTAAAATCTTAAATGATCGATCGTATCCGGAAACTTTGGCGCAGTGCACGGTGCATTCAACGTGCTACCGGCTGGCGGCCGTTAACCTCATCCAGCCTAGCAGCACAAGATTGACCAGACCTATCGCAATACTGATCATGGGAAAGATTGCTTAAAATCTTAAATGATCGATCGTATCCGGAAACTTTGGCGCAGTGCACGGTGCATTCAACGTGCTACCGGCTGGCGGCCGCAAATACATAATTGAATACACCATTCTCAAGTTCAATAATCCCTTTTCCATTGATCATCGAGTGGAGTTCTTTCAGCTTTCAGAGGTATCTTGGTAAAAGTAGGGCCCTATGTTACTGCGACCAGATCAGATCATTTGTGAAGTTGCCATATCTTTCATCGGACCCAGTATTGGAATCTTTGGGAGATATCAACATGTGATAGTTATAGCACCCTTTCATTTAGAACCTTTCTGAAGGTGTCAATTTCATTCAGGAATCCACTCTCCATAAATAATAATTATGTAGTTTTCTGAAAATAGCATTATTAACTTGCTGAAAAGGAAGGGTGGGGAGTGCTGATGGCAATCTAGAACATGATTATGCTATAGCCTTGTTTTTCTTTAGCTCTGGAAATTAGGTTGCACCTATGTAGCCAAAATAAAGATACCTTTTTCCTTATCTTATACCCTTTCTCTGTTGACTTTAAAATATTATAAATGCGAATACCTATTTCTAAATCACTTTATCTCTTGTCGAAATGTGTATTCTCCACTACTTTAGGCTAGCGTTAGCTAATAAAAATAGCAGAATAGTCTTTCTCTGTTTTGGACAGTTCACACAGGAGAGCTATGGGTACTTGAAAGCTACCTGAACTTGATAAAATTCATTTCAAATAACACTATTTTAAAAAAATCTTATAATTTCTAATCTCCCAATAACTTCCAGTCTGATAGGTATACTGTGTCAATGGGCAACTCAAAATATTATTTGAGCAGTTAGTTCTAAATAAAAATTTATTTTGTTTCTCTCTATTTTCAGGTATCTGTGTAGAAACCAGAGAGTTTCCAAAGGGTAAACTTTATGTCAAAGGTACGCTGGCAAACCTTTCGGGAAAAGGGTTGCTACGTAAGTTTCAAAGGGAAAAATAACGATGAACTTTCTGGAGGGGGAAAATATGAGAATATTCATACTGAAAACAAAAGACGAGGGGATGCGTTAAGAAAACTTGAAACAATATGGTGGCGTTGATGATGAAATATGTTGCTAGAAGAGGAGGATGAAATATTCTGTGAAGTGGAAGGGAATGGAGAGAAACGAGGGAATGTTTGGACGTGTAAGGGAATGTATAGAAAACGACGATAATACATGGGAATTTCTATTAAAATATAACTGTAAAGAGAATGACGTAAGAAGTTTCATTGTCTTAAAAGTACGTTGTTGTCGTCCGAAGATTTAGACAAAAACTTATTATGTAATAAATATACCTTAATAATACTAACATAGTGTTATCAAATTAAACAAATTAAAATTATAAAATTCCAGGAATTTGAACCCACTACCTCCTTATTGCCCAACCTTCGTTATATTATTAGTGGAGACGCCAAAAAACCAAATTTAATTTCGTTTTCATTTTAGGAGATTTATTTTTTTAGAACAAGAGCCGGTTAGGAATAAAAAAGAGAAAGAGAGAGAGGGGGAAAAATAAAAACAAAAGAGAAGAGAATACTGTTCTACCAACAACAAATAGGAAAGAGAAAAACAGAGAAAAAGGAGAGGGGGAGAGAAAAGAAGATATACAGAGAAAGAGAAGAGGAGGGGAAGAGAAAAAACAGAGAAAGAGGAGGGGAGAGGAGAGAAGGTTAAGGGAAAGAGAGGATAAGGGGAAGAGGAGGGAGGAGGGAAAAGGTTACTTGGCAACGTATAGGTCATTTTAATTAGTTTTTTGGGGAAGAAAAAAAGGAGTATAAAACAGAGTAATGGAGGAGAGAGGGAGGGGAATCGAAGAGAAAGGAGAAGAGGGGAGGTAGGGGGAAGGAAGTTCTGAAACAAAAAGAGGTGGTAGGGTATCCCTTCATTATATTATTAGTGGAGACGCCAAAAAACCAAATTCAATTTCGTTTTCATTTTAGGAGATTTATTTTTTAGAACAAGAGCCGGTTAGGAATAAAAAAGAGAAAGAGAGAGAGAGAGAGAGCAAGAGAAAGAGGGAAAAATAAAAACAAAAGAGAAGAGAATACTGTTCTACCAACAACAAAAAGGAAAGAGAAAAACAGAGAAAAAGGAGAGGGCGAGAGAAAAGAAGATATACAGAGAAAGAGAAGAGGAGGGGAGAGGAGAGAAAGTTAAGGGAAAGAGAGGATAAGGGGAAGAGGAGGGAGGAGGGAGGAGGGAAAAGGTTACTTGGCAACGTATAGGTCATTTTAATTAGTTTTTTGGGGGAGAAAAAAAGGAGGATAAAACAGAGTGATGGAGGAGAGAGGGAGGGGAATCGAAGAGAAAGGAGAAGAGGGGAGGTAGGGGGAAGGAAGTTCTGAAACAAAAAGAGGTGGTAGGGAGAGTTAGAGAGAGAAAGACAGAGAAAAGGAGTGAGAGAGAGAGAGAGAAAAATGATCCGAGTGAGAGAGAGAGATACAAAGATGCAGAAACAGAGGGTAAGAAAGGCACGAAGAGAGAGAGATGACGATGCAGGAATAGAGGAGAGGAAAGGACTGAGGAGGGAGGAAAAGATTAGGAGAAGAAGGAAGGGAGAAAGAGATGGAAAAATGAGGGAGAATAGGGAGGAAGGAGAGGGGAAAAAGAGAAAGGAAAAATAAATCCAGTTCCTTCTCGAAAGAACAACAAGAGAGAGAGATGGAGAGAGAGAGAGAAAATGATCCGAGTGAGAGAAAGATACAAAGATGCAGAAACAGAGGGTAAGAAAGGCACGAAAAGAGAGAGATGAAGATGCAGGAATAGAGGAGAGGAAACGACTGAGGGGGGAGGAAAAGATTAGGAGAAGAAGGAGGGGAGAAAGAGAGGGAAGAATGAGGGTGAATAGGGAGGAAGGAGAGGGGAAAAAGAGAAAGGAGAAATAAATCCAGTTCCTTCTCGAAAGAACAACAAGAGAGAGAGAGAGAATAACGAGAGGGAGAGAAAGGGACAGAGTACAATGCAGAAGAGTTAGAAAGAGAAGGGAGAGGGAAGTGCAAGAGTTTTGGTCTGACGGAAGAAAGCTGGAGAGAGGATAAAAAAAGGGATGGCCTCTCTATCTCCCTCTCTAATCCCGAGGAATTATACTATGTAGAAATGAGTCGAACGCAGACCACATTACGAGAAAAACCTTCGTTTTTAGCCCGTCCTTCCTTTATTACCTATTACATTGCACCCTAAAATCAGAGGAAATAATCCAATAATAGAGTTCTTTCATCACAACTCTCCTTAAAGTTGTGGAACCCTAATCACTTTTGTTTTCCCAGTACCTTATGTCCACTACGATCTAGTGCGATATTTTGTGATTATTCTTCTACAAAATAAATAAATAAAATAAAAATGTTTCGTTGTATTATGATGTTACAATTGGTTGGCAAAAGGTTTACAATTACAATTGGTTTAGGTTACCTATCTTTGCTATCCAAAAATATTGTTCAAATAGAAGTTCTCATCTCATTACATTTTTCCCAGTAATCTAATTACATTTTATCAATTACATTTTAGGGCTATCTAGGTAATTACATTTTATCCTACAGTTCTAGCTTCTTCAAAAGTAACGGCAGTTTCTCTGATTGACCCAGGTAAATTCAAGTCCAGGCAAAATCAAAAAACCAAATCAAGAATGATAATAAACTGAATATTAAACAAATTAGGTAGGTACATAATTATGTAGGTACTGATCGAATAAACTACGGGCTAAATAATTCCCGGAGGGACGGGCCCTGCTTGTCACTTAGTAAAACTCAGATTACTCAGACCGCTAAATATCTTGGTAGGTATATTCAATGACAAATTCGTCAATGTTATTACGTAGGTATTACAGTGTTTTTGAAGCACTGTGCTACCGAGATTAACACATCTGCTAGTAAACCTAGCTGGTGTTGAGACTGTGAAGGGATGTGGAGTGCATTTAAAGTATAAATTGCCAAAACATATTCAATGACAAATTCGTCAATGTTATTACGTAGGTATTACAGTGTTTTTGAAGCACTGTGCTGCCGAGATTAACACATCTGCTAGTAAACCTAGCTGGTGTTGAGACTGTGAAGGGATGTGGAGTGCATTTAAAGTATAAATTGCCAAAACTGTGTAATCCCTGTTTAACGTCCCCCAGCTATATTTAGCTGGTCTACTCCCTGTTTAACGTCCCCTAGGTTCAATACAATGTAACAGGACTTTATTACCTGTATGAAAAATGTAGTAGTTAGAGCAACCCCATAGAATAATAAATCTGGAACTAATGGTGCTCACTACTTGAACGTTTTGTTTATACGAGGAGGCTGAAACACAACTCCCTCTTTAACATTCCCCAGCCAGATTAAGCTTGTATAATCCCTGTTTAACGTCCCCCAGCTAGATTTAGCTGGTCTTCTCCCTGTTTAATGTCCCCTACGTTCAATACGCTGGTATACGTGGTACACTCCCTCTTTAAAGTTCCCCAGCCAGATTAAGCTTGTATAATCCCTGTTTAACGTCCCCCAGCTATATTTAGCTGGTCTGCTCCCTGTTTAACGTCCCCTAGGTTCAATACAATGTAACAGGACTTTATTACCTGTATGAAAAATGTAGTAGTTGGAGCAACCCCATAGAATAATAAATCTGGAACTAATGGTGCTCACTGCTTGAACGTTTTGTTTATACGAGGAGGCTGAAACACAGAAATAAAACCAGGCAAACCAAAAATCAAATTTGGAATTAAAAAAATTTCTTCTTTTCCTTTCTTTCTTTAATGAGTTACCTGTTTCTTTCTTTGAAAATTTTTCTTCTTCTCCTTTTCATTCTCCTTCCGTTCTTTATTTCTTTATTTTTCTTTCTGTCTTCCTATTACATATTAGGTACCTATGTTTTGTTGTGGTTAGATATCTGTTTGACTTACATCCCAGTTTGTATTCCCAGATCATTCTGCCCTCACGAGAGCCCCCTGGTTGCCACCTAACATCAATCGGAATCGTCTGTGTGTTCCTGTAAGAAGAAAAACTAATTATTAAAAATGTTTTCAATCCAATTATTTCATAATCTCATCTAATCCTAGTCTACGTATGTACGTACGAACCTACGTATATAAAGGGTCATTTCATTACAATGCCTACTAACACTCTTATTTATGAACAAGAATGGTCGTTCTTAGATCAGTCTCAAGTCAAAATTGACCAATCAAATGCCTTGAGACTATGCTTAGCACGAACTTAAGAGTCAGCATTTTGTTCATAAATATGTGTGTAATACCCCTAAGCATACACAAAAAGTCCACTCTGAGGTTTCTAAGTGTGGGGGCAGGTGCCCCAAAGGATGTGTTAAGCTTATACGAAAGACTCCTGAGGCCAGCCACTCATCAGGTAGACCTGACAGATACAAATGATCAGGTCCGCCTGTCAGGTCTGATAGTGTGTGTGTTCGTCAGGTCTCAGATGTACCTGACAGGTGGACCTGTTCAGCCGTACCTGTCAGGTCTAATAGTGTGTGTGTTCGTCAGGTCTCAGGTATACCTGACAGGTGGACCTGTTCAGCCGTACCTGTCAGGTCTGATAGTGTGTGTGTTCGCCAGGTCTCAGGTATACCTGACAGGTGGACCTGTTCAGCCGTACCTGTCAGGTCTACCTGATAGTGAGTGGCCCGCTGTAGCCCTAAAAACAAGGATCCCCCCCCTTGGGTCTTCTAATAGGTCACTGAACTCTTGATACTCACTTTTTAGTCCGTCCTTCCTTTATTATTACAATAGTAATAAAAAGGTATAAGGGACGGACTATTGTATTCGCTTCGGTGTCTGTCACTCGCTCGCTCGGTCGGTCTGTCGGTCGGTCGGTCTGTCTGTCCCCATAGAAGGACTTATCCAAACCTAGTCGACCTATATATCAAATTAAAGGTCTTTTTACCAGGAACACGAAAATGGTGGTGCAAATTTTGTCCAGAAATTTGGTTGAGTGCGATCGACATAGATCGATGATTTGATGTCGATCAATGAGGTGAACCTGTGTTGTCAAAGCAGTGTGAACGACAACGATCGACGGCCGTCGACTATGTGTGGACGCAGCTTAACAAAAACCGTCATTCAATGTTATCCCTTTTGAATTTCAGAGTGGGCTCAGATCTGGGGTGATTTTCTTGGAGCGAATCAAAGCTTTGTTGACTCCGTCACGAGGGATGCGCTGAAGAAACTGAATCCTGGACTTGAATTTACCTGGGTCAATCAGAGAAACTGCCGTTACTTTTGAAGAAGCTAGAACTGTAGGATAAAATGTAATTAGATAGCCCTAAAATGTAATTGATAAAATGTAATTAGATTACTGGGAAAAATGTAATGAGATGAGAACTTCTATTTTAAGAACACTATTTTTGGATAGCAAAGATAGGTAACCTAAACCAATTGTAAACCTTTTTGCCAACCAATTGTAACATCATAATACAACGAAACATTTTTATTTTATTTATTTATTTTGTAGAAGAATAATCACAAAATATCGCCCTAGATAGCCCTAAAATGTAATTGATAAAATGTAAT
This sequence comes from Diaphorina citri, assembly GCF_000475195.1. NCBI lineage: Eukaryota > Metazoa > Arthropoda > Insecta > Hemiptera > Psyllidae > Diaphorina > Diaphorina citri. The sequence goes on from NW_007378728.1 coordinate 30,651, forward strand.
TAGATTACTGGGAAAAATGTAATGAGATGAGAACTTCTATTTGAACAATATTTTTGGATAGCAAAGATAGGTAACCTAAACCAATTGTAATTGTAAACCTTTTGCCAACCAATTGTAACATCATAATACAACGAAACATTTTTATTTTATTTATTTATTTTGTAGAAGAATAATCACAAAATATCGCACTAGATCGTAGTGGACATAAGGTACTGGGAAAACAAAAGTGATTAGGGTTCCACAAGTTTAAGGGAGAGTTGTGATGAAAGAACTCTATTATTGGATTATTTCCTCTGATTTTAGGGTGTAATAATAAAGGAAGGACGGGCTAAAAACGAAGGTTTTTCTCGTAATGTGGTCTGCGTTCGACTCATTTCTACATAGTATAATTCCTCAGGATTAGAGAGGGAGAGAGAGGCCATCCCTTTAGTTATCCTCTCTCCAGCTTTCTTCCGTCAGACCAAAACTCTTGCACTTCCCTCTCCCTTCTCTTTCTAACTCTTCTGCATTGTACTCTGTCCCTTTCTCTCCCTCTCGTTATTCTCTCTCTCCCTACTGCCCTCTCTCTCTCTCTCTTGTTGTTCTTTCGAGAAGGAACTGGATTTATTTTTCCTTTCTCTTTTTCCCCTCTCCTTCCTCCCTATTCACCCTCATTCTTCCCTCTCTTTCTCCCTTCCTTCTTCTCCTAATCTTTTCCTCCCTCCTCAGTCCTTTCCTCTCCTCTGTTTCTGCATCGTCATCTCTCTCTCTCTCTCTTCGTGCCTTTCTTACCCTCTGTTTCTGCATCTTTGTATCTCTCTCACTCGGATCATTTTCTCTCTCTCTCTCTCTCTCTCTCTCTCTCTCTCTCTCTCTCTCTCACTCGATATGTACAAGTACATAGGTACGATAGGTGATAGGTAACATAGGTACCTATTATTAAAAACAGATAAACAAAATACAGTCGAACCTGGATAAACGAGAATCCAAGGGACCAGCTCATTTTTTCGTTTAAGGCGGTTTAATACAACATTTTCTCGTTTATAAAGGTTTAGCAAAGTGGAAGAGCAAACTGATGAAAGCATGACAAATTTAAACAAGTTAAGAACCAGCCAAAACAGGAAGATCTAAAGGTGTGAATATTGATTTGAGAAAAGAACAAAAAAAACTATAGCTGTACCTTGGTTTGAAAATAGCCGGATAACTGTCCAAGGAAGCTGAAATAAAAGAACAGGAGAGCACTTGCTTTCACCCCAAGGGCAATGGGAGTTTAACCCATTCTAGGGCCTGTCTTGACCATAGTTGACCAAACCAACGTACCAAATGAGGCTCCAATGAAGAAACCAATGTATCAGATTAGATTAGATCAGAGATACAGAAATATTGTATGAAATAAAACATTTACCCAGGACTGAGTAGTCCTTACCAAACTGAAAAGGAACCTAGCTAAGTAAAATGAGAATAGGTATTGCATTTTA
>NW_007378728.1:32802-88488 GCF_000475195.1 Diaphorina citri
AAGGGTGTGTGGTTATTTTTTTTTTTTTTTTTTTTTTTTTTTTTTTTGCTGAAGACTTGTCACAATGATTTCTGTCACAGTAAGTGTGCTAGTTGGGCAATAAGGAGGTAGTGGGTTCAAATTCCTGGAATTTTATAATTTTAATTTGTTTAATTTGATAACACTATGTTAGTATTATTAGGTATCTATATTTATTACATAATAAGCTTTTGTCTAAATCTTCGGACAACAACTTAATTTTAAGACAATGAAACTTCTTACATTCTCTTTACAGTTAAAATTTTAATAGAAATTCCCATGTATTATCGTCATTTTCTATACATTCCCTTACACGTCCAAACATTCCCTCGTTTCTCTCCGTTCCCTTCCACTTCACAGAATATTTTCATCCTCCTCTCCTAGCAACATATTTCATCATCAACGCCACCATATTGTTTCAAGTTTTCTTAACGCATCCCCTCGTCTTTTGTTTTCAGTATGAATATTCTCATATTTTCCCCCTCCAGAAAGTTCATCGTTATTTTTCCCTTTGAAATTTACGTAGCAACCCTTTTCCCGAAAGTTTTGCCAGCGTACCTTTGACATAAAGTTTACCATTTGGAAACTCTCTGGTTTCTACACAGATACCTACCTGAAAATAGAGAGAAACAAAATAAATCTTCATTTAGAACTGCTCAAATAATATTTTGAGTTGCCCATTGACACAGTATACCCTGTATACCTATCAGACTGGAATTTATTGGGAGATTAGATATTTATTATAAGATTTTTTTAAAAATAGTGTTATTTGAAATGAATTTTATCAAGTTCAGGTAGCTTTCAAGTACCCATTGCTCTCCTGTGTGAACTATCCAAAACAGAGAAAGACTATTCTGCTATTTTTATTACCTATATTAATCTTTATTTACTGTGTGGAATGCTTATACAATCTTGTACCTAACGCTAGCCGAAAGTAGTGGAGATGTCAAATTTTCACAAGGGATAAAGTGATTTAGAAATAGGTATTCGCATTAATAATATTTTAAAGTCAACAGAGAAAGGGTATAAGACCCCACAAAAACACAAATGTGAAAAAAAAGGCCAAGTTCCTATCCAAAAATGTCGGCCTATAAAAGTGGTGAGATCAGAAAATTAATTATTTATGGAGAGTGGATTCCTGAATGAAATTGACACCTTCAGAAAGGTTCTAAATGAAAGGGTGCTAAACTATCACATGTTGATAACTCCCAAAGATTCCAATACTGGGTCCGATGAAAGATATGGCAACTTCACAAATGATCTGATCTGGTCGCAGTAACATAGGGCCCTAGTTTTACCAAGATACCTCTGAAAGCTGAAAGAATTCCACTCGATGATCAATGGAAAAGGGATTATTGAACTTTGAGAATGGTGTATTCAATTATGTATTTGTGGCCGCCAGCCGGTAGCACGTTGAATGCACCGTGCACTGCGCCAAAGTTTCCGGATACGATCGATCATAAGTAATATTGGGAATTACAAAAAAAAATACGAAGAAGAAAATAAGAAATATTATTTAAAAGACAATTTTAAATTTTATGTTTTTCACAATTTGATCTTGACCAAGCTACATGCTACATGGCCGTCTCGCAGTAAAGTGAAATAGGCTCTATGTAGCCCTACCAATGTTACCAAATTTTTCATACGCCAAAGAAAGTAGTTCGCTTTCCAATTTTCGTGACATTTTAACTTGTTTAGCAGTGTCGAAGCGTAGAAAGGGGATATACAGTCGCGTATTCGCGAATCTTCGATGAGATGATCGGCATCAGAATTTCGCAACATTACATGGTAGGTAGGTACGCGAAGAGATTTTGAAAAAAAAAAAGTCATTTTTATGATTTTTCTCGTAAATGCGAAAAACAAATCTTGTAGGCCTAGTTGGGAGAAAATTTGTATCATTTGCTTGATACAAAGAAATTTGTATCAAGCAAATGAACGCGAAGAGATTTTGAAAAAGTCATTTTTATGATTTTTAAATGCGAAAAACAAATCTTGTAGGCCTAGTTGGGAGAAAATTTGTATCATTTGCTTGATACAAAGAAATTTGTATCAAGCAAATGATTGACTCCGTGACTGGATGTTGCGGGGCCCACTCAGCCTCGTGAGGAAAATGAGTAGCTATGACATATAAATGCGCATAGCGACCGGTGCCAGCATGGTAGGTAAACATTGGATGTTAGGATTATTGAGATATTGGGAAAAATCCTACAATGCTGCAGTGAGCACCAAAGTTGTGACATAATAATGGATGTTAGGATTATTGGGATGTTGGGAAAAATCCTACAATGCTGCAGTGAGCACCAAAGTAAAATCAAAAATATCAAATCAAGTATGATAACAAACTGAATATTAAACAAATCAGGTACCTAGGTACATAGGTACTGATTTTCTCTAATCACAATCGAATAAACTACGGGCTAAAAAATTCCCGGAGGGACGGGCCCTGTTCTTTTTAATTTCTCCCCACAAATCCTGTTCAATTTGCCGTTTTCATTGAACATTTTAGAAAGCAAAGGTAGGATCACAGTATTTTGAGAACAGAAATAGCTGAGGAATTTTGAGGTATTTTTGGTTGTGGTTTTTATAGGAACTTTGTACTTTTTGCTTTGCTTCGTTAGGGAGGGTATAGAGTTTAAACTTTGGACTCTGGCAGGAAACAGTACCTATTAGTTTTTTTTTTAGTTACAAGTCTGTTTTCTCTTAAGTTTCAAGCATTTATGGTTTTCGGAGAAGTTTTTCTGCACAGGAAATCATGACGTGAATGGCCAGAAAAGGTTACCGGTTTGAGCTAGAAAGAGAGTGAAGCGGAAAGCATATATGTAGGTAGCATCGATCAGGTTAGACTGAGTGGATGGAAGAGACCATTGTGCCTATTGTTGTAATCAAATTCTCAAAAAAAAATAATAATAATAATAAATAAATAAAATAAAAAATTAAAAAAAAAAAATCTTTTGGCTGTCGAAATTATTACCTTGCAATCCACGTCACGAAATTTTTCTGATGTTATTCAGACTACTCAGTCAATGAGTCCTAAGGTGAGCTACTCACTATCAGGTAGACCTTATAGGTACACCTGATCAGGTCCGCCTGTCAGATCTACCTGATAGTCAGTGGCTGACCTAAAACATGTTACTCACTCTTCATCTTCCTATTGGTAAAAGGAGTGAGCATCTGACTCATTGACTGAGTAGTCCACTAAAAAATGATGTACTTAGTTATCTAGTTCTTTCTTGTAACTCACCCATTCTTTAATAATAATAATAATAATAATAATAATAATAGACTCTTAGGTTTGACAGCAGGAACTGTACCTAACTGCTAAGGTCTTATCGTAACGAAAGTGAAGAGAGAAAGAAGAAAGGACAGTAGGAAGCGAGTCATTTTCCGAGAACGAGACTTATCTGTTTAGGATAAAATTCGCCCTAGTCGGTAATCGATCCCGCGACCCAGCCCTTACAAGGCAGACACGTTACCCTCCACACTAACTATTAGGTTTACATGTAGTATTTATAAATGTTATAGCAATATTTATAAATGTTATAGTAATATTTATAAATGTTATAGCAATATTAAATTTATAAATGCTGGGTATAGCAATATTTATGGATGTTAGACATACGAGTATATGTATACTTACATCTTCAGCAGGAATTGATTGACCTTCATTGACCTTTGGACAAGGACCCCAGCCCCAAAAACACTGAGCATGATCGACCAAACAAAAAGCCAGAATTGAAAGCCAGATGGTTTTCAACATGGCTCACACGGAGTATCGAATTATTAATTACCTTTTTTTTATCTATTATTATTATTATTATTATTTCTTTTTACTACTTTTATTAATAAAACGAATTACCTATTGATATGAAATGTATGATTTGAATCAGCAAAATTATTTATAGTAAATAATCGATTTGAATTTCAAGTTGAAAGGTAGATCGATTACCTTGCTTCACAATCTGAAGCTGAATGAGTGTACTGCCGAACACAAAATGTGTTGACAGTCATTTACCTATCTCTACGGCTGTTGAGATTCAAGTACCATTATCCGTTTCCAAGACTTATCTGAATTTTATATTTTTAGTCCGTCCTTCCTTTATTATTACGATAGGTCGACCTATATATCACATTAAAGGTCTTTTTACCAGGGACACGAAAATGGTGGTGCAAATTTTGTACAGAAAACCACAAAGCCAAAAAACCAAAAAAACTGGTTTTAGGGGGATTTTTTATATTGGGAATAAAGGGAGAACGGGCTCTAGTCTTGATTTTAAATCATTACATGAAAGCAAAATCAAAAAACGAAATCAAGAATGATAATAAACTGAATATTAAACAAATTAAATAGGTACTGATCGAATAAACTACGGGCTAAATAATTCCCGGAGGGACGGGCCCTGCTTGTCACTTAGTAAAACTCAGATTACTCAGACCGCTAAATATTCAATGATAAATTCGTCAATGTTATTACGTAGGTATTACAGTGTTTCTGAAGCACTGTCCTACCGAGTTTAACACATCTGCTAGTAAACCTAGCTGGTGTTGAGACTGTGAAGGGATGTGGAGTGCATTTAAAGTATAAATTGCCAAAACTGAACAAAAAAGTAGCTATATCTACCTAGGTAGTTTACCTACCTATCTAGAAAATACAGTTGTAAAGATAGAGAATTTGACCTTATTTTTTACGTATTATTATTTAATTTTTATACATCCATAGGTAAAATGTAGGTTAAATAGGTAAGTATTTCTCTTATTATTATTTAATCGGAAGCATGAAAACGAACACACTCAGCCTAGTAAAAAAGTTTGGCAAAAATTGAAGAAATTTCATTAGAAACACTTTATCTATTACCTATTTAATCGGAAGCATGAAAACGAACACACTCAGCCTAGTAAAAAAGTTTGGCAAAAATTGAAGAAATTTCATTAGAAACACTTTATGAGCCCCTAAAACAGAGGTTCCCAATGTGTGGTACGCGTACCACTATAGTGGTACGCGGATGCATTTCCGGTGGTTGTAACACTCTAGGTCCTCCTAAGATGAAGAAACTAAATAGAAAGATAGATACCTAAAGAGTTAAAGAAAAGAGAGAGTAGAAAGAATAAACCTAAGGAAAAATTAATAAGGTGGTTGGCTGTTTTCTGGAAATGCCACTGAGTAAGCTCGAAAATTCGGAACCAACCCGATGACACTCCCAGCAACCAACTGACCTGGATTCGGACGCCACTAGTTTCAAAAGCTTGAGGGCTGGTGAAACTAGAAGCCATTAATAAGGTGGTTGGCTGTTTTCTGGAAATGCCACTGAGTAGGCTCTTAAACTCGGAACCAACCCTATGGCACTCCCAGCAACCAACTGACTTGAATTCGGACGCCACTAGTTTCAAAAGCTTGAGGGCTGGTGAAACTAGAAGCCAGCCAAAATAGGAAGATCTAAAAGGTTAGAATATTGATATGAGAAAAGAACAAAAAAAAACTATAGCTGTACCTTGGTTTGAAAATAGCCGGATAACTGTCCAAGGAAGCTGAAATAAAAGAACAGGAGAGCACTTGCTTTCACCCCAAGGGCAATGGGAGTTTAACCCATTCTAGGGCCTGTCTTGACCATAGTTGACCAAACCAACGTACCAAATGAAGCTCCAATGAAGAAACCAATGTATCAGATTAGATTAGATCAGAGATACAGAAATATTGTATGAATTAAAACATATACCCAGGACTGAGTAGTCCTTACCAAACTGAAAAGAAACCTAGCTAAGTAAAATGAGAATAGGTATTGCATTTTACAAGATCTTTGGTATAGGTCCAAAGACAACAAGAAATATATGGTCATGAATTATTTATTAAACATCACAAAAAAAATAATTATTATCAATTGAAATAAGCACCTCACAGCAATGCAGACAAATTTCCATGAGATAGGTATTTGGTAGGTATCTCCAGTTTACAAACCCCCAAAGAATTAATACATTTAATCAATTTATTGACCTCAGGCTGAAGTGAGGTAAACAAGATACCAGGGAAAAAAAAATAAAAGATAGAACATCATCACCTCCAGCATTACTCAAGATGTTCTCAAACTACCAACAGCACACATCATTAGTCCAGAGGAAAGGGAAAAAGAAAGACATCCTAACGTTAGTTAAGCCTTGTGAAAATAAGGCGTTTTTAAACTGAGGTGTGGCCTAACGCGGTATTGGTTACATATTATTTAATTTAAGAAAAGGGTTACGGTGTAGAAGTCCTAATCTGCCCTAAGCCTAGCTTGCCTATCTGAATATGAGAGAATGTGTGCAATTTTACCTTTCGACGACGACAAGTGAAAAAGGACCTGTGTTTCGGTAGTCTAAGGACGGGCAGAATCTCCCTACGCAGACAGGAAGGCAGGAAAGCTGGACAGCACTCCTTGACATCACACACCAGATATAATACAAACATAAACATACATGCATGTGATACCTAACGACTGGGTAGTACCCAGTTACATTTTGTTATAGGTAGGTACATTTGTATTGTTCTCCTGCTGCATGTAGGGCACACCATGTTATTTTACATGTTCACAACATATAGGTAGGGTATCCTCATATAACATGTAGGTATAACAACGTGTCTGGAATAATAAATCTCCATATTTCACCCACAGTTCCTTTTCTCTCTCCCTCCTCTGACTACCCTTCCTTCTTCAATTCTCTATCTCCCTCTCTTTTACCTCTCTGGTCTCTAACCTTCTTTCTACATATCTCTTTCTTTCTCCCTCATATATACGTAGGTATCTCGCCCTCTTCTTCCAGTTCTTTAATTCTCTCTCTCTCTTTCTCACCATCTTTCTTTATCTCTTTTCCTCCCTTGCGTTGACTCTTCCCTACAAAGCAATATTGTTTCCTTTTCTGAATATAATAATTATATTTATATGAGAGAAAGAGAAAAAGGGGGTGTGTGTGAGAGAGAGAGAGACAGAGAGAGAGAAAGAAAAGAGAGCGAGAGAGAGAGAAGGAGAGAGAGAGAGAGAGACAGACAGAGACAGACAGAGAGAGGAACGTCCGTGTGTAGGTACCGGAGACGGTCCCTAATCTCTTAAGCCTCACATCACGGCCTCATTTCCTCTCTCTCTCTCTCTCTCTCTCTCTCTCTCTCTCTCTCTCTCTCTCTCTCTCTCTCTCTCTCTCTCTCTTTCCGCTAAATATTCAATGATAAATTCGTCAATGTTATTACGTAGGTATTACAGTGTTTCTGAAGCACTGTCCTACCGAGTTTAACACATCTGCTAGTAAACCTAGCTGGTGTTGAGACTGTGAAGGGATGTGGAGTGCATTTAAAGTATAAATTGCCAAAATTGAACACTTCTCTCTCTCCCTCTCTCTCTCTCTCGCTCTCTTTGCTTTCTCTCTCTCTCTCGCTCTCACCTCCATACCGGGGTTTTAGGAACATAATTTTAATTTAAAGGTTGTCATGATGAGTTTCTGCGTTTTTTTCTCTCCTGTTTCTTCTTCACCATCTTCTTCTTCTGCTTCTTCTTCATCATTATCTTCTTCTTCTCCTCCTTCTCCTGCTTCTCTTTTCATGAATAATAACATGAATTCGAATCAACTATCCTTCTCTCACTCTGTTCTTTATCTCTTTCTCAGGTCCTATCTAAGGAATTCAAGAGAGAGAGAGAGTGAGAGAGAAAGAGAGAGAGCGAGAGAGGTATAAAAAGGGAGAAAGAGAGAGAGAGAGGTAAAAAAGGGAGAAATGAGAGAGAGAGAGAGAGAGAGAGAGAGAAGGAAGGTAAACAGGTAAGATCTAGGACCCTTAAATCGTGGACTTTTAACTTTGTTGTATAGGTATTTTTCTTCCAGAATTTTATTTCCCCTGTTCTGAAGATCTCTTCGGTGAGGTATACCGCCCAAAATAGAACTTTAGTAGCCAACCAAATATTCCAGCACTTTTCTGCCTATTGTCTCGAAGCTTTCAGTAAAAAATTTCAGGCCCCTGAATTACCGTTTCCGGCCCTGATTTCTCTCTAACATAATACTCGTATGCCACCCTCTGTTTTAGAGGCGATTCCAACATTTTCGGGAAGATTCTCAAATTCCTTGTATTTATTTTTCTTTCTCCTTGTTCAAATTTAGTGTCACACCCCCTACGTGATTTAATCGTGAGGAAACGTGAAATTTCTGCATGTGGCTCATTCCTGCTATGTTATCGTATGTAATTAATTATTTATATCGTATATAATTAGTTATCCCTAACTGGGTACGATAATATATTATCGTAAGTAATTATTTATCCCTAAGTAGGTACGATAATCTCGCACGCCGATTAGTAGCGTGTGATTAGATTTTTTGATTGCTAAAAGATTTTCCTACTGTTTGTATTAGATAATTTTATTTTATTTATTAAAAAAATATGGAAAATAATAAAAAAAATATTTGAGATTCTTCGATGTAGTCAATACGATGTGTTAGTCAACGAATTGCCCATTTCCCCATTAATAGACCTTTTTCACCCGAATTCCTTCCCACAAAGGCTGGAATTTTTCTACGGATTACCTCCTATGTCTACAACGCTACATTAAAGATACCTATATGTATAGGTAGGTACCTACCTAATATTATGTACATAAATATATACGAATGTACATAAGTTTGTACGCATATTGTTAGGTAGTTCCAGTTCCCTTGTGCATATTTTTCTCATGCACAAAAATTAATTTTTCAATCTGAATTTTTTTATTATTATTTTAATATTACGTTTTTTTTTTTTTTTTTTTTAGATTTTAAATTGAATCACAACATGAATCTTACACTTTTTTGTTTATTTAATACACACGACCGACGGCATGCGGGAGGTAGGAGTGAGGGGGGTGGTAGGAGTTAGTGAGGGGTGGTAGGACTGAATGGGGGGTGAGTCATGGAGGGGAGAAACTTGTGAAAAGGAAACAAAATCCCTCGAATGTACATAAGTTTGTACGCATATTGTTAGGTAGTTCCAGTTCCCTTGTGCATATTTTTCTCATGCACAGAAATTAATTTTTCATTCTGAATTTTTTTATTATTATTTTAATATTACGTTTTTTTTTTTTTTTAGATTTTAAATTGAATCACAACATGAATCTTACACTTTTTTGTTTATTTAATACACACGACCGACGGCATGCGGGTGGAAGGAGTGAGGGGGGTGGTAGGAGTTAGTGGGGGGTGGTAGGACTGAATGGGGGGTGAGTCATGTAGGGGAGCAACTTGTGAAAAGGAAACAAAATCCCTCGGTTTAGATTGTGTATCCGGGGAGATTATAGAGTACCCCCCCCACCTACCCAAATAGGAAGCGGCATGAAGCTTTGCTAGGATTTTTTTACTTTTTTCAGCAAATTTTAAAGATATTTTTATGGAAAAAAATATTAAATTTTCTGGAATTGGTTTTTTGTTTGGTTTAGAAAAAAAAGTGAAATCAAGTTATACTACCTACTGGGTGTTGGTAAGACCAATTTTCTTGTCAGTTTGAACTAGAAATTAGCCCTCTTTTTCAAATGACAGTAAAAATTGAAATCGCTCTATATGTTTGACATCTCCACTAATATCAATAAATCAATATCTTCTTTTGTAGGTGCCTACTGAGTGAACATGAGATCTCTTCCCTAAATCGCATGGTGGAGATGGCAAGAACACTTGTAGACATTCGATTGAATCAGTGGAGATGACAAAATACTTCGAAATCAAACTCTTTCTGAATTAGTAGAGCTGACAAAAGCATTCCTTTTGATATTCTTTCTGAATTAGTGGAGATGCCAAATTACTTCTAAATCAAATTCTTTCTGAATTAGTGGAGATGACAAATTACTTCTAAATCAAATTCTTTCTGAATTAGTGGAGATGACAAAAGCAGCATCATGTAGAAACCCCGACACCCTGTAAATCGGAGCTATCGGAAAGATTACATACAGATTTTTTTTTCTTCTTCTTTTTTAAACAAGATTTTTTTTTAATATTTGCTTTTAAAAAACCTCGTTCTTAAACACGATTCGAGTTGTTACTAACACCTACAAGGATGTGGCAATTTACACGAGCAATATTTACTTTTATTATGATTTGAAAAACACAGTTTTGAAATTGATTCAATCAGAGGGGGTTGCATACTTCAGTTCCTGATGGAACACTGAAGTTGAGCAACGTCGAGCTTGGTTTGTTGTTATCTAGGGGGTTTCAATTTTCAATCCGTGTACCTACTGGTCATACTTACATTTTTTTTTTTTTTTTTTTAGAGAAACTGGTGGGATGGACAAAGAAAGGAAGGAGGGGGAGGGGAGGAGAAAGAATATAAGGGGAGGAGAAGGAGGGGTGTAGGAAAGGGAGTGGGAGATATCCCTAAGGCTCTAGGGGGCCTTGGGCACGTTCATAATTTGGAAAATAGAAAGGAAGCCCCATTTTTGGGGACATGGTTGTGAGTATACGTACACTGGTTAGGCAGCTAGGTATACAAGATACATGTTTGTAGGTAGCCTGTATTAAGGTGTACGCTTTTGCTCGAAATGTGTTTTTAGCTTATCTACCGACGGACTTCTTTTCAATACCTCACAGCTTCTTTTCAATTCCTCACAGCTATGGCGTAAATAATAATACAAGCAAGATACAGAAGAAAACCCTTTGAAGACATTCCACAATCATCGAAAGGAGCTGATGAACTTGGAAGTTTCTTCCAAGAGCGTACCTAGTCTAGATCGCCTAGTAGTCGTGAGATCGCCGGTTCGAATCCTGGAATAAATTGGACTGAAGATTTGAGAGCTTTTATTAATTAATATCCCTAGTTTCTTTACTACCCAGCCAGCCTAGTTAGCTTAGTTGGTAGTGCGTCTACCTTGTAAGAGCTAGGCCGCGGGTTCGATTCCCGCCCGGGTCGGATTTCATCCTGATGGGATAATGTTCGTTCTCGGAACGGCTGATGGCTTTCTCCTATCCTGTCTTCCTTCTCTCTTCGATTTTGGGACGATAAGACTATTGCAGTTACAGTTCCCTCTGTCAAACCTCTTTTAAAAAAAATCTTTACTACCCAACCACCCATATTGAGTGATTTAATTTCAAAAGACTACATTAATGATTAGATTTTTTTTGTCATTATGTAGGTACCAATAATAATGATTTTTTAGCTTAAATCCTTCCTTGGTTATTAGCTTTCATCACACTTTGTATAAATTTGCATAAACATGATTTCACTCTATGTTCAGCTTGTAATTATTATTTAGGGGTTTTAAAAAATCTGGTTAGGTACCGCCCAGTTTCATTGTTTAGGAAAGATTGATTGTCCATGTTGCTGCTTTTCGAATCTAAACAAGGGGATGAAAGAGTCATATCTTGGGTAGGCTTTTTTTTAAATTTTAATATTAGAAAGAACATTTTGCTTTAATAGTTGATTAGAAACAAAGGGCTTAGAACGTTGATAAGACAGAACTAGGTTTGGATAAGTCCTTCTATGGGGACAGAGTGACAGACAGACAGACGACACCGAAGCGAATACAATAGTCCGTCCCTTATACCTTTTTATTACTATTGTAATAATAAAGGAAGGACGGACTAAAAAAGTAGCTAGGACACTTTCAAATGAGAACGGAGTTCTGTTTTGTTTTAACAAAAATTAAACATATTATTATACCTAAGGAGAATGTATTTCATTTCCCCTTTTCATTGTAGGTAACATCTGAATCTGGAATGCATTATGCTGTGGTGGCTTTTTGATTCGTGATACATTACCTAGGTAGGTATGTATGTACCTAAAATTTAGAATAAAACGTTTACCCTTCGCTTAAGCAAAGGCAGGCAGATTACGCGAGGTACAAAGTTTAAAGTTGTGTCCAGGAAAAGGCCACAGAGAATCAAAGAAACGTATACTTCCTTAAGAAGTGTCCAATCATACTTGGTTGACCGGCCGTCGATCGACGAGGAAAATTTATGTTACCGAGGCAGTGCGGACGTGTCAGTGGTCATCGATCGTCGACAATGAGTAATTGGTATAAGTAGGGCCATCGGCTTTAATAAACGCCCTTGGTCACTGCGACCTGGTTAGATCTTTTGTGACATGTAAACACACCTTAATAGTTGGTCGGGCCACAACTCACCAAAAATTTCCACTCCAAATAGCCACCAAACCTCACTCACTTAGCCGCCACTGACTTTAACCCTCTCAGTTCTCCTCTCGTATAGCCATGAGGCTATCTACCTAACGACTGGGTAGTACCCAGTTATATTTTGTTTGTTATAGGTATAGGTACATTTGTATTGTTCTCCTGCTGCAGGGCACACCATGATATTTTACATGTTCACAACATATAGGTATCCTCATATACCATGTAGGTATAACAACGTGTCTGGAATAATAAATCTCCATATTTCACCCACAGTTCCTTTTCTCTCTTTCTCTCTCCCTCCTCTGACTATACCCTTCCTTCTTCAATTCTCTATCTCCCTCTCTTTTACCTCTCTAGTCTCTAACCTTCTTTCTACATATCTCTCTCTTTCTCCCTCATATATACGTAGGTATCTCGCCCTCTTCTTCCAGTTCTTTATTTCTCACCCACGAATTCCAAGGCAAGCGAGCTACTCTCTTAGCTAACATCGGCTGGTTGTACACAAAACATTTCTCAGGTTTTTCATCATAACTTCATTCATTTTCCGACTTTGGTCTAACTATACATAGGTGTGCACTTACCTAGTTACTAGGAGAACTTTTATCAGTGAGTACTTCAGCAAGATCGTACCTTCCAACACTTAAAAGTGGCAATGGCGGGTTAAAAGCAATATCATGGCATTTTTTTCCATTTGAAATAATTTTGTCTTATTTGACATTTTTTTTTATAAAATTGAGATGTAGATTTTTTTCCCCATTCAAAGATAATACCTTTTGTTTCATGTCGACATATAGGTACCTTTTTCACATGAATGATCATTCATAATAATATACACAATATTAGGTACATGCATACTTAAACGAGATATACATATTACAAACATACAATATTACATATACCTATACATAATATTGATAAAAAAAAGTCCATGTTTTTTTCTGGTTATAATAGAATTTTAGCTCTGTCCGCCCACGAATTCCAAGGCAAGCGAGCTACTCTCTTCTTAGGCTGGTTGTACACAAAACATTTCTCAGGTTTTTCATCATAACTTCATTCATTTTCCGACTTTGGTCTACATAGGTGTGCACTTACCTACTTACTAGAAGAACTTTTATCAGTGAGTACTTCAGCAAGATCGTACCTTATTCCAACCCTTAAAAGTGGCAATGGCGGGTTAAAAGCAATATCATGGCATTTTTTTTCCATTTGAAATTATTTTGTCTTATTTGACATTTTTTTATAAAATTGAGATGTAGATTTTTTTCCCCATTCAAAGATAATACCTTTTGTTTCATGTCGACATATTTATAGGTACCTTTTTCACATGAATGATCATTCATATACACAATATTACATGCATACTTAAACGAGATATACATATTACATACAATATTACATATACCTATACATAATATTGATAAAAAAAGTCCATGTTTTTTTCTGGTTATAATAGAATTTTAGCTCTGTCCCTTGGATTCTATTATATCCAGGTTCGACTGTATAGGTAGGTATATCGACAATATTGCCTATACAAAGAAGATCCACTTTATGTTGCTAGTTACTAAGTTAATTGGAGTTGAAGCTACTTTGTTTTCATGGTTTGTTAACTTCCTCGTAAATTACAATTTTATTTAGGTATTGTCCTCATAACTATTTTATTTCGGTACCTTAGGTACTTACACGGTTTAGCCAAAATCGGCTATACGTTGCTTCTTTGGAGTGTTTTCCAGACTTTTTCCTAAATGTCATTGTCGGTAGGTACGTACATCAGAGATTGTCTTGTTCTTGAAATTTAAAATTTGAAAATATTCCTACATTTCTTACAATAAGTAATAAACTCCTATTATTTCGATTCAAGCCCTGTCTATGTCGTTTTATTTTTTAATTTGTACCCAGAAAACGAGCTGTGCAATGTTTTGTGTGTTTTTTTCTGCCCCAAGTTTGTAGACATAAATTGTCTAAAATGACACATTAACCCTTTGTCTTCTGAGCGGGTATGTAGGCCAAAGAATCTGCCCCAAGTTTGTAGACATAAATTGTCTAAAATGACACATTAACCCTTTGTCTTCTGAGCGGGTATGTAGGCCAAAGAAATTGGAAAATTCCCTATTGTATACCCCTATGTTGTACCAAATACATGAGACCTTGTTTAGACTGCGGGAGTAAAGGGACTTTTCAGTCTCATTCTGGCAGTATAAACAGGGTAAATATTCTATTCTATTGTAGGACGTAGGTACCAGAATATGAGAGTAGGTATGCATTTTTGAGGAAACTGGCCTCCTTGGTAGAGACAAACTATAATAGGTATTCCAGCTAAGGCTTTTGGTTCCCTCTAGAGCTCTAGTGGTATGTTTTGGTCGAATTCTCAAATAGGTAAATGAGGACAGAAAGCCATACCTCGTCTTGACTGGGATTGATACTGCTGGTTGCCAGGTGAGCGTCTTGGCCTCTACGTCAGAAAAGTACAGAGAGGAAGAGACAGAGAGAGGTGAGAACAGAGAGAAAGGAACAAGTTTCCCTCAAAGTCCTAGAAGAGCCAAACATCCCAGAAAAAAAGAAAAAGATACCATTAGTTTTCCTCTAAGTTATGGAAGGCTTGGAAGAGTCAAACATCCTTGCTTTTCTCGGTCATCCAAAGGGTTACTGGGTGAGGGACCAGACTGATTTATTATGCAAGTCTTGTACCGAGAAGGGTTTTTCAAATTGGGGACCCCGAGGTGGGGAAGAGGGGCTGCTGGTTGTCAGGTGAGCGCCTTGGCCTCTACGTCAGAAAAGTACAGAGAGGAAGAGACAGAGAGAGGTGCGAACAGAGAGAAAGGAACAAGTTTTCCTCAATGTCCTAGAAGAGCCAAACATCCAAGAAATAAAGTAAAAAATACCATTAGTTTTCCTCTAAGTTATGGAAGGCTTGGAAGAGTCAAACATCCTAACTTGCTTTTCTCGGTCATCCAAAGGGTTACTGGGTGAGGGACCTGACTGATTTATTATGCAAGTCTTGTACCGAGAAGGGTTTTCCAAATTGGGTACCCCGATGGGTGGGGAAGAGGGAGGAGGGAGGGGAAAGGGTGGGAAGAGAGGGGTAGGGTGCACCCTGTGTTTGCTCCTCGAGAGGAGTCGTCGTGACATCTCACTCGGGACGTGACTTCTTTGGGAGAACAGCAAAGTTGAAACTGAAACTGGTGGGAGGAGAGAAACTGATGGGGAGGAGAAAGAAAGGGAAGGAGGGGGAAAAGGGATGGAAGGAGGGAGAAGATAAGGGGAGGTAGGGGAAAGGGAGGGGATGATATCCCTAAGGCTCTAGGGAGCCGTGGGCACGTTCATGATTTGGAAAATAGAAAGGAAGCCCCATTTTTGGGGACATTGTTGTGAGTATATACGTACACTGCAGTTAGGCAGCTAGGTATACAAGATACATGTTTGTAGGTATTATAGGTCCTGTATTAAGGCGTACGTTTTTGCTCGGAATGTGTTTTTAGCTTATCTACCGACAGACTTCTTTTCAATACCTCACAGCTTCTTTTCAATCCCTCACAGCTATGGCGTAAATAATAATACAAGCAAGATACAGAAGAAAACCCTTTGAAGACATTCCACAATCATCAAAAGGAGCTGATGAACTTGGAAGTTTCTTCCAAGAACGTATACCTATAGTCTTAGATCGCCTGGTAGTCGTGAGGTCGCCGGTTCGAATCCTGGAATAACTTGGACTGAAGATTTGAGAGCTTTTATTAATTAATATCCCTAGTTTCTTTACTACCCAGCCAGCCTAGTTAGCTTAGTTGGTAGTGCGCAAAACAATAACATTGGAGGATGTAGCCGATTCACCGAAACACAAATATTGCCATGTGTCTTCTTTTTTTACCTAGGAAAATATGTAGATGATCAACTCTGCTGGTCTGATTGGTTCAATAGCATCAAATATTTTTCATTGAATAAACATTGAATAAAAAAAAAATGCTGATAATAATATAATAATGATCCGACTTCCTTAGTTGCAAGGTGAAAATTTATAAATCCACTAAATTACCTCGAGCCACCATTGGTTGTGGAGAAAAAAACAAGAGAAAGAAAGAGAGAGAAAAAAGGAAAACTTTGGCTTAATATCTTTTTTTATACAAAAAATGCCACGTCTCCTCGCGTTTGTATTTTTAACATAAGATTGCAATTAAAATGATTAGAGCAATAAATTTCTTCCACATAAAATGCTTTCGAGAGTTTATTTAACCCCACAAAAACACAAATGTGAAAAAAAAAGGCCAAGTTCCTATCCAAAAATGTCGGCCTATAAAAGTGGTGAGATCAGAAAATAGACATTATCCCTAAAGATAGTTTTGTCACTATCACTCAATCAAAAGAAAAGGACAATCCATAGAAAATAAAAATTAAACAAATGACCCATACCAAGAGATGAGAGAAAAAAAAAATTAAACTTATTAGACAAAACAAAGAAAATTTATGTCAATCCAACGAGATGACTATTCAGAAAAGAAACAAAATTTACTGTTATTTTAAAACAGCAAACAAAATAACTATTGCATCTTAGCAAATAAATTTACGACATCGGCCTCATATTATCGCAGCATGTGCAAAAAAAAAAAATTTACACCCCAAAATTATGTAGTGAACTTTGTGATCCAGTTAGTTCAATTAATTTTTCCCCTAAAATAGTTAAACAGGCAGTAGAATACAAAATCAGCAAACTACAAAATACATGTAGAGATACACCTACATCATTATAGTTATTCGGTGAATGGAACAATAGCAACAAAACAACAAGTATAATAACCATACATAACTGTATGTAGAGCTCCTCCTCCTGCTGTCGAGTATCCATCCCCTATAACCTATAGAGTCCAAAAGATAGGACGAAAAAAAGAAAGTATATACCTAAAAATAAAAGTCCTAATCCCAAAAAGAAAAGAAAAAAGTAAAAAATTATTGTACCAAAAGAAAAGAAAAATGATATATATACCTATTCCCTAGCCAGCCTCCTCAGGTTACCGGCGTGAAAAATATGGGACATGGTAAAAAAACAATCGCTCTCGCCCTCCTCGTTTGCTCCGACAAGTGCAAGTGTGAAACACCTATCAGCACACACGAAAAGGGTTTAAACAACTGTAGGCTAACTACAATGGATAGGAAAGATAAGACAAATTTAAACAAATGACCCATACCAAGAGAAACTTATTAGACAAAACAAATAAAATTTATGTCAATCCAAAGAGATGACTAAACAAAAAGAAAACCAAATTTACTGTTATTTTAAAACAGCAAATATATAATAAATCTCAACCCTAATCAGGTGAATCGAAATCAACACGTTCATCCTGCTGAACGTCCCGCGGAAGTACGTCTTCCTCAAAATATCGTCGTAGATCTTTGATATGATAATTGCCTTCCAAACGACCCTCCATATTCTTCAATGTATAGATCACTGGAGAAACTTGATCTGCGATCAGGAATGGTCCACAATACTTATGGTCAAGCGAGGCATTATAATGCGAGTCAGCTTTCGACTGACGAAAATTTCTCCTCCAGCATTTCTCGCCAACTTCGTATTTTACCTCAATATTCCGACGCTGATCATAATAATGGGCTTGACGGTTCGAAGCCTTAATCTGGTTTCTTTTAACTAACTCATGCAGATCCTGTATGTTCGCCTACGATTTAACGAATGAAGGGTAGTCCACGGTCTCACTGTCATCTTCAGGTTCGTCAGGTTCCACATCCCGCCTACTATGGCGAACAGGAGCGACTTCCCTACCGAACATGAGTAGATTTGGACTATATCCTGTGGAGGTCTGCGGAGAAGAGTTCATAGCAAACTGGAATTCCGCCAAGTGCTGATCCCACTTCAACTGCTTCTCATCAATGTAGGCTCGGATTAATTGCTTAATAGTGCGATTTGCACGCTCAACAATGTTGATCTGCGGACTATAAGGAGGCAATTTGATGTGTTGAAAACCGAAATCCTTAGCCAACTGAGCAATTATCTTGTTCGCGAAATGAGTACCATTGTCAGTGATAAGCTTTCGTGGGACACCATACTTGTAAATAATCAGTTTCTTAAATTGTTGGGAAACGGTATTAGCGGAAGCATTTCGAAGCGCTACCACCTCTACATACTTCGAGAACTCGTCTTGGAAAACAAGAATGTACTTATTCAAAGAACTAGAAACGGGATACGGACCCATAAAGTCGGCATAAATTACTTCCCCTATCCGATTTATTGGTTTAATGCACATTTTCCCAGCAGGCTTCTCATTACTCGGTTTGGTGGACTGACAAACTTTACAAGCTCGCACGTAGTTGGCAATATCCTGATACATACCAGGCCAAAAGTAATAGCTGGATAACTTCTTGTACATCTTAACAATACCTGGATGCCCAGCAGACTCTACATCGTGGTGCTCAATGAAAACTTTCGGAAGAATCTCTGGAGCAGGAACGAGCTTCCAAGATCTACCAACGTCATCTGCTAACAATAAGTCCAGTGGATCCACCTTGTGATGATAAAGAAGATCATTCTGGAGTTGGTAAGTAGGATTGGAGTCCGGATCATCGGCTACCTCTTTCACCTTTGCTGAATACCAGCGTTCATAATCATCAATCTGACTAATCGCTAGCAAAAATGTCGAAGCTTCCTCTTCATCAACCGGAACAGCTGTATTATCGGAATAGACAACTCTACTCAAAGCATCAGGTAAGTAATGCAAGCTCCCTTGTCGATGCTCAATCTTAAGATCGTATCCCTGCAACTGCAGTGACCAACGTGCTAGTCGACTGGTGGGATTCTTGAGGTCATATAACCATTTTAAACTTCGGTGGTCCGTTATAACCTTTATTCTATAGCCACCTTCCAGATAAGGTCTAAATTTCTTTATAGCAAATACGACTGCCAAACATTCGAGCTCAGTAATGGTATAGTTTTTCTCAGCTTTGCTAAGGCTCCGACTAGCATACTCTATAACATGGATATTTCCATCAACCTTTTGAGTCAAAACAGCCCCTAAAGCTTGAAGTGAGGCATCCGTCTCAATTCTAAACTCGCCAACTTCCCAATTGGGTCTAGTTAGAATGGGCGGAGTAGTGAGATGCTGCTTTAAGTTGGACAAAGCCTCGTCTTGTTCTGGACCCCAAGTCCACCGTTCTTCTTCAGTAACTTAGTCATAGGCTGCGTTTGCTTGCTGAGGTTGGGAATGAATCATCATTTGAAAAATGCAATCATCCCTAGTATCCTACGAAGCTGTTTGACATTAGTTGGAGCAGGATAATCCAAAATCGGTTTAACTTTTTCGTTATCAATGCGCAGTCCGTCTTTATCCACTATAAAACCAAGATATTTTAGCTCGCTTGCAAGAAATTCGCTTTTTCCCCAATTGATTTTCAGGTTGGCTGCGCGAAGTCTTTCAAATACCTTTGATAAAATTGATAGATGCTCCTCAAAAGTATCAGTGGCAACTATGACGTCATCAATGTATCGTTTCACAAAGCGTTCCAAGTCGGCACCAATCACTTGATCTATAAGCCGTTGGAAAACTGGCGGGCTTATCTTGAGGCCAAAACAAAGGCAGGTATATTCGTAGAAACCTTTGCCAGGAACCTGAAATGCAGTGTACTTCATGCAATCTTCGGACAGTGGTATCAACCAAAAAGCCTTTTCGAGGTCAATTTTACTGAGGAATTTGCAACTTTCTAGGCTATTTAAAATCGTAGTCATATTAGGTATTGGATAGTTGTCCGCTTTAATTACCTCATTTAGCTTACGGAAATCCAAACAGGGCCGATAACTTCCATCAGGTTTCTTAACCATAATCAAAGGATTGCTCCAATCGCTCTCACTAGGTCGAATAACACCCATTTCCAGCATTGAGTCCACCTCCTTGTTAATAATCTCCTGGAGTTTCGGATTTACAGGATATGGCCGTTGCTTGATTGGAGTGTAATCCGTCAGCTTGATCTGATAGGTTAATTTATTCGTCCTTACATTTCCTTGAGGTTGGACTTCCTTAACTTGCTCAATAAGACGATTTACCTTCTCTCTCTGCTCGGTCGATACCTCAACAATGCCGTCGCAGGCAGGAATAGCCTTAACATTCTCATGCAAGAAACTATGGTGATTGTCAGGGTCGTCCTTATAGTACCAGGTACCCGCAGAACCATCAATCACCATCTTCATACTTCACCTTCTCTCTCTGCTCGGTCGATACTTCAACAATGCCGTCGCAGGCAGGAATAGCCTTAAGATTCTCATGCAAGAAACTATGGTGATTGTCAGGGTCGTCCTTATAGTACCAGGTACCCGCAGAACCATCAATCACCATCTTCATACTTCGTATGAAATCCATACCACAAACAAGATCAGTGGTGAGACTGGGTAAGCACCGAACTCCCAACAAGGTTCCCTTACCTTTGACTTGGACAGGTAAACTAATGATCTTATCTACAACTACCACGTTTCCATTTGCCACTTTGACCCTTTCTTCCGGTATGCGATATTTGGATAGGTTTAAAGAGGCAACTCGATCGTAGCATGCTCCACTGATATAACTATAGGCAGCACCTGTGTCAATAAGTCCCACAATGTTAGTACCCAAAACTCCAATATTGACGAACAAGCGGTCAGTTACCACACCGGTCTTCTCCGGATCGGAATGGTGAATCACCCCAATACCGAGCAAATCATCTTGTGTTGGTACAAAAGAAATCCCAACATTTGACGGAGATGGTAGATCAGATCCAGGCCGGACTCCGTCTCCACAACTACCACGTTTCCATTTGCCACTTTGACCCTTTCTTCCGGTATGCGATATTTGGATAGGTTTAAAGAAGCAACTCGATCGTAGCATGCTCCACTAATATAACTATAAGCAGCACCTGTGTCAATAAGTCCCACAATGTTAGTACCCAAAACTCCAATATTGACGAACAAACGGTCAGTTACCACACCGGTCTTCTCCGGATCGGAATGGTGAATCACCCCTATACCGAGCAAATCATCTTGTGTTGGTACAAAAGAAATCCCAACATTTGACGGAGATGGTAGATCAGATCCAGGCCGGACTCCGTCTCTTACGACCTGGCTCCTCCTTTTCCCTTCCTGCGCTCTTCTTGTCTCTTTGGCTGGGAGCACGAGCAAGTTCTTGTGGTTTCTCCTGGTTTACCGCATCTATAGCAATGAATAGGCGATGTGCGATTCATAATGACAGGCGGCCCATTATATTCATGAGAAGGCCCAGCTTGAGGCTCAATTGCGGCGACAGGCTGAGGGGGAGCAGGCAAAGCTCTGAACTGATTGTTGGGCTGAGGAACGTGATGTTGATTATAATAATGTGAACGACGAGACCAGTTATTATGACGATTATTCCTACTGAACGATGTCCGCGATCGCTGAAAACTAGTTCCCGACAACTCTGGTTCGTAGGTACCATAAAATTGGGTATTATAAGAGCGGCTAATCTCCAAACGTTTTAACATGGCTTCCACGTCATCGAGCGTGGACAGCGGTGGCACGTGAACGACGAGACCAATTATTATGACGATTATTCCTACTGAACGATGTCTGCGATCGCTGAAAACTAGTTCCCGATAACTCTGGTTCGTATGTACCATAAAATTGGGTATTATAAGAGCGGCTAATCTCCAAACGTTTTAACATGGCTTCCACGTCATCGAGCGTGGACAGCGGTGGCAGAATCAATAAATCTTGGTACTTTGGAAGGGCTCCAGAAATAACTAAATTCACCTGAGCCTCGGTAGATAAAGGTTCCGGACAGCGGCGGAACATTATTCTCATTTTTGCCAGATAGGCGGCCACTGATTCATTCGGTCCCTGGGTAGTTGTGGCGATCTGCCGAAACAGGTGTGCTTGGTAACTCGGGATTCCGAATGCCTCTACAAGCTGGTATTCAAACTCTTCCCAACTTATAAACTGCTCCATCCTACCCAGATACCAGGTAAATGCTACACCTTCCAACAACTCGGATACATGATGTAACATCACATCCCAGGTGACCTGATGCACTCGCAGCTTCAACTCCAGTTTCTCAAGGAAGGAATGTACGGACAGCGAGCCCGGCTCGCCCGAGAAACGCAAGCCCCACTGATGAACTTTTAGAGGTCTTGCCGACGCCATCGGAGTTGGAGGAAAACTTCTCCGGCGATGTGACTCAACTTGGCTTGGTCGGAAATGTACAGCAGCATTAGCGTCCGGTGCACTCGCAGTGTCTCTGGAGATAGGTCGAGTTGATGTGGGAACAGGGTTAACTGTCTCCAAACGCGTACCAATACCGCCTAACTCCTCTTCAATATATTGACCGGAGTCACCTGTCAGCTGAGGCATCTCTGCCTTTTCCTCCCCATTATCATCCTCATCATCAGAAGATTCCTGAGAGTTGACCGCATTTGCCGCCAGCACCGTACCTAATCTAGACAACTCGGTATAGATCGTTTGTTTCGACTCCCTAAGATTGTCGTTATCAGTATCGTCCCAATAAGAAACATAGTTCAGCATGTGCTGTAACCTGGCTACCAATCTAGAGTACTTCGGGGAACCGCATGAATCGCTAAAACCCTCAACTTTCACCTTCAACGTATCTAGTGTGGACTTAACTCGGGTAACATCATCCTCAGACACGCTTATTACCTCGCGGCTAACTACAACTACTATTGTTCCCGCAATTTCACGGTCTAATAACTTTCTAAGTTGACGGCGCTTTTCAGCAACGGTAGCCTTGGGAGTACCTCCCCGAATTTTAATTTCAAACTCCAGCTCTGGTGAAGCCAAATGGTCAACACTAGACTTTGGTAGTCGACAAGGCCGCAGCCCTTTGTCAGAGCGTTCCTCGCTCTTTTCAGACATTCTCTATCGGTAAGATTACTCCCGATTAGAGTTATAATTAATACGCTTAAATAAAATAAAAAAAAACTTCAAAGTATTATAATAATCTTCAAGTAACAAAAGAATAAATATAAATATGACGCCGGCCTCAAACTATCGCAGCATGTGCAAAAAAATAAATTATACACCCCAAAATTATGTAGTGAACTCTATAGCAACAAAACAACAAGTATAATAACCATACATAACTGTATGTAGAGCTCCTCCTCCTGCTGTCGAGTATCCATCCCCTATAACCTATAGAGTCCAAAAGAAAGGACGAAAAAAGAAATTATATACCTAAAAAATAAAAGTCCTAATCCAAAAAGAAAAGTAAAAATAAAAAGAATTACTGTACCAAAAGAAAGGAAAAATATATATACCTATTCCCTAGCCAACCTCCTCAGGTTACCGGCGTGAAAAATATGGGACATGGTAAAAAAAAACAATCGCTCTCGCCCTCCTCGTTTGCTCCAACAAGTGCAAGTGTGAAACACCTATCAGCACACACGAAAAGGGTTTAAACAACTGTAGGCTAACTACAATGGATAGGAAAGATAAGACAGAAAAGTGTATGGGCTTGTCTCTCGCCGGCGGTCTTGGTGTTTTAATACCCGACACAGCGTTAAAGAGACAGTCCACACACGGAAAAGAAGAAATGAGGAAAGAAAATAGGATTTGCTGAAATACCATTGTTCAGGGGGAGTCGGTATAGTCTCCTTGGGTCGCAAAACAAAACCCGAACTACCCATTGCTAACCTACTCCTACCTAAAGAAGAAAACTCTAATAAACTCCTAGCAAAGTCCTAACATTCCTATAGAATACCTATCTATGTATGTAGAATATCTATAAATCAGATAGGGTAAACATAAACACGTATGTATACCAAAGCAAGCAAAGCAACGAAGCAAAGACGAGCAAATAGAGCAAAGCACAAGCAATCGGTAGGAAGTGTAGAGACTAAGAACTACCAGTGTTACCCAAACTACTCGTTATACAGGATGACCCAAAATCCGTAGACCTCACGAGTCTCCTAAGTTTCCATACCAAAGCAAACAAAGCAACGAAGCAAAGTCGAGCAAATAGAGCAAAGCACAAGCAATCGGTAGGAAGTGTAGAGACTAAGAACTACCCATTGTTACCCAAACTACTCGTTATACAGGATGACCCAAAATCCGTAGACCTCACGAGTCTCCTAAGTTTCCAACATCGAGCCTAAGCACGACAAGTAGCCCTCAGGGTACTTTTTAAATCTGACCTCAGATCTAGCTGAATCTAACTTCTACCTATCGACTGATATATCCGACGAAGCTCATCACTATCCCTACGCTAAAGATATGAGTAATATAAAAAAAATATGTATCCTACTAATAAGGACTTCAGTAAGTTAAAAGTAAGTAAAAAAAAATATATAGATATAACAATATGGTTAAGCTAACAAACTACATCGATATACAGGTGAGATTCCACCGATGCACATACCTACAATCTAATGCTAAACTGATAATATTGACGATAGTAATAATAGATAATAGTAAAGCAAAAAACTCTAGTAAACTTCTAACAAAGTCCTAACATTCCTATAGAATACCTATCTATGTATGTAGAATATCTATAAATCAGATAGGGTAAACATAAACACGTATGTATACCAAAGCAAACAAAGCAACGAAGCAAAGACGAGCAAATAGAGCAAAGCACAAGCAATCGGTAGGAAGTGTATAGAGACTAAGAACTACCAGTGTTACCCAAACTACTCGTTATACAGGATGACCCAAAATCCGTAGACCTCACGAGTCTCCTAAGTTTCCAACATCGAGCCTAAGCACGACAAGTAGCCCTCAGGGTACTTTTTAAACCTGACCTCAGGTCTAGCTGAATCTAACTTCTACCTATCGACTGATATATCCGACGAAGCTCATCACTATCCCTACGCTAAAAAATATAAGCGATATAAAAAATATGTATCCTACTAATAAGGACTTCAGTAAATTACAAGTAAATAAAAGAAATTTATATAGATATAACAATATGGTTAAGCTAATCAACTACATCGATATACAGGTGAGATTCCACCAATGCGCATACCTACAATCTAATGCTAAACTAATAATATTGACGATAGTAATAATAGATAATAGTAAAGCAGCGCTTCTTAAACTACCCGAAGTGCGTGGTACCTAACATAAAAATTAATAAAGTATTTATTGATAAAATAGTCAATTATACCTCGGAGTATTCCCGAATGTCTACTATAGGATCCTAATGTACTGCCAGGTGGTTTATGACCCAAGAGTTGGTTAGGGTACGTCCAAATCAGCTAACAAACACAGTCCCCTTGACAAAAGGAAAATACCCTCAGCGATAAAACTAAATACGATGCCTCTCATAATGCTAATCTAGGATGTCGTTCTAAGCCTCTACCAGGTCAGACCACTAACTACACTACCATATTTCACCCCCAGGATATATTGCAAAGTTATCCGCTCTGCCTAAGGATGGATCTATCTATCGAACGTAAGGAAAAGCTAATATTTATGCAAGTGTCACAGGTCGTCACCCCGAAATTATAAAGGCTGATAAAATAAAAGGAACATATTATCCTACAATCTTGGTATCGAAACCATTTTATTCATCCTCAAAATCTGCGACGCTACAACCCAGTACACCCTGTACAAATGATAAAGTTAACGTTTGGAGCAAGCCACACTTCCTCACTACTCAATAGTAATGTAAACATAGTTTAAAGATTTGTAAGACCTCGGCTATTAGGTAGGCATGTACCTACTACCTACTTAACTAGAGTCAAAACTGAAATCTGTGTCCGAAAGTCATTGTCCATGTCGGCTCCTAACTATTGTCGACATATTTTCTAAAATGCCCTATTGTCCAGTGGTAAGTCCAAGTAAGTCCATCTAAACCCTACCCCTAACTAAAAGTAAAGTAAATTTCAAATTCCAGAATACCCATAGCTATACAACCTAAGTTACCTAAGTCAGTAGTATCCCTGCAGAACCTCTTAATTTAAGCGCGGGTATCAACAAGACACCAGTCTAATTCCTTGGTCAAAGACGCAACTAAAATTTATTCAATAAATATCTTACTGCCTTAATCCCAAGACTAATACACGGTAAAGACGTAGAGTAGTAAAGACGCGAGACAATCTGAACTCATCCTAAACTGATATGTACCTACTACCTACTTAACTAGAGTCAAAACTGAAACCCGTACCTATGTTATGTCATTTCTATGTCGGTCCCTACATAAAGTTTGCGCATTCTAATAAGCCCTATCGTCTGTGTAGTCAGTCCAAGTACGTCACACTATAACCTAACCCTAACTAAGTAAAGTAACAATACAGATTCCAGAATACCCATAGCTATACCACCTAAGTTACCTAAGTCAGTAGTATCCCTGCAGAACCTCTTCATTTATGCGCGGGTATCAACAAGACACCAGTCTAATTCCTTGGTCAAAGACGCAACTAAAAATTTCAATAAATTATCTTACTGCCTTAATCCCAAGACTAATACACGGTAAAGACGTAGAGTAGTAAAGACGCGAGACAATCTGAACTCATCCTAAACTGAGAAATAAGCCTCGTAAATAAAAGTCCCTAAAACAAATAAATAAGCACTAAGCTAACATCACTGAGATCAAAGGATCGATCATGATAAAATAAAATAAACTCAAATAATAAAGAACATTTGGGTTGTCCCTCAAAAAATTAAACCTAAAGATAGGTAACTGAATAATAATAAGTACCAAAATCAACTCAAAAAAAGTGAGCAAGAAAAGTGCTACTCAATAAATTAAACCTAAAGATAGGTAACTGAATAATAATAAGTACCAAAATCAACTCAAAAAAAGTGAGCAAGAAAAGTGCTACTCAATCCAACGAAATTTGTCAATATACCTATACACTGTACCAAATAACATATCATTGTCGTTGAGATCAACAAAATTTACAAGTCAACAACAGGTCAACAAAGTACAAGTCAACAAAACATTTCTAAATTTGAACTATGAAAATGTATTCATCCGCTGCACCCACTGTATACCGACTTCGTTAAACTTAAACTAACATGTTTAAAACTTGTTAAAATCGCTTGAAACCTATTTTGAAAAATGAAGCTAAAATAACACGTAGGCTATAGCACCTACCTATACCTAGAGATATCTATGTATGTAGTATCTACGTATGAAATGGAATTTCTGCTTTTGATAATCGTAGGTACCTAACTAAGACGTAGGCTATAGCACCTACCTATACCTAGAGATATCTATGCATGTAGTATCTACGTATGAAATGGAATTTCTGCTTTTGATAATCGTAGGTACCTAACTAAAATTTAATGATTCCTACTCAGAGATTTAAATACCTACTTAGGAACTAAAATTTTACCAATGCTAAATAATGCAGGCCAAAAAAAAACAAACATAGCCTAACCAAATCTATGTAATGGTCGAAATAACTAATTAGCACACAAAAAAAAATATCTTAACAAAAGGACTAACTACCTATGATGGATACTGCAACAGGAGAGAGCTAAAGCTGAAATAAAATTCATGCAACATAAGACATGCAAAAAAAAATTGAATAGAATTCATGCAAAAATCTCTGATCTGATCTGATACAAAAAAAAAATTAAAAGAATGTAGGGAATTTTTTAATTCCCCTCCCAAAGGAAAAACAAACATGGTCAACATTTTAACATAAGGTCATTTGGTCAAAATAATTTGGGTCATTTGGTCAAAATAATTCGAGTCCCAGTTCGGGCGCCATGTAACACTCTAGGTCCTCCTAAGATGAAGAAACTAAATAGAAAGAGAAATACCAATTGGTAGGACCTATTAGGACCTATCGAGAGTTTGTATCTTCTTCTGTGAGTATTTTTGTTTGACCTGGACAATTAACCTGGAAACAAAACCGAAAACCATTGAGAAGAAGACTCGGCCTGTGTTCCCAGAGCGAAATATCCGTGGAATATATTGACTAGAACATGGTATTTATCATCTACCCGAGAACGCTTTACTTTTCTTTAGAGTAGGAGCAGTGGGAAATAATGTGGATATGTGGAAGAAATAGGTTCCTAGGGGTTCCTAGATTCGGTGAGGTTTTCCATTTGAAAATATGAATGTGGAAATCGGTAAACCGTGTTTCATTCTCTGGATGAGACTGAAAAGCTACATAATTCAAACTAGGCGAAAAAAGAAAACAAAACAAAAGATAACTATCATCATATTCATCATGCAAGATAATAAAAAATTAGTGGAGATGTCAGAAGAACCACCATTATGAAATGAACACACAACTTAAATTTGGTTGTTCAGGCATCTCCACCAATTAAATGACATTTTTGGTTTGCCAACACTCACACTTGACACATCTCCACCAATATTTGTTCAAATGGCGAGTTATTTAGCCTGTGCAAGTTTTCCGTGCTTTTGTTATTACTGAGCGATTAACATTCTAGTCTTCATTATGTTAACTATCATGAGCTAGTTCTGTGTAGGCGACTGTGTTTTGTATGATGTATATCGCTATCAGAGTTTGCATTGCAAACTTTAGAATTTTCGCTGTAGCAAGGTTTTGTTTCTATTTTATACGGAAGGGAAATGGATATCGTTCGACATATCCAGGTTTTCGCTATAGTGAACTTCCCCTGAAAATACCAATTGGTAGGACCTATTAGGTACCTATCGAGAGTTTAGATTCTTCTTCTGTGAGTATTTTTGTTTGACCTGGACAATTAACCTGGAAACAAAATCCGAAAACCATTGAGAAGAAGACTCGGTCTGTGTTCCCAGAGCGAAATATCCGTGAAATATATCGACTAGAAACTATAGAACTGTAAGGGTAGAGACAAGATACTAGATTGGCTAGAACATGGTATTTATCATCTACCCGAGAACGCTTTAATTTTCTTCAGAGTAGGAGCAGTGGGAAATATTATGTGGGCATGTGGAAGAAATAGGTTCCTAGGGGTTCCTAGATTCGGTGAGGTTTTCCATTTGAAAATATGAAGGTGGAAATCGGTAAACCGTGTTTCATTCTCTGGATGAGACTGAAAAGCTACATAATTCAAATTAGGCGAAAAAAAGAAAACAAAACAAAAGATAGGTAACTATCATCATATTCATCATGCAAGATTATAAAAAAATTAGTGGAGATGTCAGAAGAACCACCATTATGAAATGAACACACAAGTTGAGTTGAAATCTCAGACACTTATCTGGAGCGGGAACAGAATCCCATTGACGCTTTCTCGGTGGTCCGAAGTCCTTACTGTTTCGGGTCTAATCATTACCATAAATAACACATTTTGGGAAACGACCCGATGTAAAATTGAAAAAGAAAAAAATTAAATGTCATTAAAACAGTCAAAACAAACTTTTTAGATGAAATCAAAATGACTTGGAAAGTAAAGGGAACGGTTTGAACTTCCGAGGTGGCAGAATTGTCACGGAAATGTCACGAATTTTGGGACATCCTCTAATTTTTGAACTTTGAACAGGAGAACAGATTAACTAATAGTTCAATTGCGATCCTAGTTAGCTTAGAACGTAGCGCGTCTGTCGGATTCGATTCCCGTCTGGGCCGGATTTCATCCTAAACAGGTAAAGTTCGTTCTCGGAACGGCTGGCTTTCTTGTATCCCATCTTCCCTCTCTCTTCGCTTTCGGGACGATAAGACCTTGGTAGTTACAGTTCCCTACATCAAGCCTCTGAAAAAATAAATGAATAATTAAAAAACATGTCGATTTTCAAGAGAATTCCATCGGTATAACTTGAGATCTTGTGGTCTTAAGGGTAGCCAAAGTAGGTCCACTACTAACCTACATTATTGTCAGTAACTCAATGCCCTCCTTAAACTTCTGTCCTAATATTAGTATTCAATATTATATTTAGGTAGGTAGTTAATGCGTTATAGTTAGCTAGGTAGGTAGGTATGTTATATTTATCTTAAAACAAAAGCCTCTGTAGTGCAGACTCAGCGTAAATAGGTAGGTAGGTACAGACTTTTAAAAAAACAACAACTTGAACCTAATAATTTGAAAACTATAAAAAAAATATCATACAACTGTTATTAAAAAGCAATAAAGTGAAATTGAAACAATACTTTGTGGACTTAGATGAAATCAAAATGACTTGGAAAGTAAAGGGAACGGCCCGAACTTCCGAGGTGGCAGAATTGTCACGGAAGTGAGTCATGAATTTTGGGACATCCTCTAATTTTTGAACTATGAACAGGAGAACAGCTAACTAATAGTTCAATTGCGATCCTAAGTTAGCTTAGAACGTAGCGCGTCTATGTCTTCGGATACGATTCCCGTCTGGGGCGGATTTTATCCTAAACATGTAAAGTTTGTTCTCGGAACGGCTGGCTTTCTTGTATCCCATCTTCCTTCTCTCTTCGGTTTCGGGACGATAAGACCTTGGCAGTTACAGTTCCCTACATCAAGCCTCTGAAAATATAAATGAATAAATAAAAAAACATGTCGATCTTCAAGAGAATCACATGAGTATAACTTGAGATCTTGTGGTCAAAGTAGGTCTACTAACCTACCTTATAGTCAGTAACTCAATACCCTCCTTAAACTTCTGTCCTAATAATATTAGTATTCAATATTATGATATTTAGGTACATTGGTAGGTATGTTATATTTATCTTAAAACAAAAGCCTCTGTAGTGCATAATCAGCGTAAATAGGTAGGTAGGTACAGACTTTTAAAAAAGCAACAACTTGAACCTAATAATTTGAAAACTATAAAAAAATATCATACAACTGTTATTAAAAAGCAATAAAGTGAAATTGAAACAATACTTTGTGGACCCAAAACCTGAGACTGTGAGACTTTGCAGTGTCAGACATATTAACGGAGGGAGGGATGTTTGTAGGCTAGGTGGCCGAAAGATAGATCAATAGGGGTTATATCTGTGCTCTGGGATTTGGGATCTTTTTTATTACTTTCCTTATCCTATAGGAAGGAAAGTAATGTAATCGGGTCAAAATTTCGATGGTCAGTTTTTAGTGCCAAAACACGTTTTGAGGTCCCTAGAGCCTAAATCCAAAGTTTCAGCCATTGGTCCGTGGGTGTGTCTGTGTGGAAAGTTATCTGTAAGTATTATGTAGTTGTATCTAATTTCTAATCTATCACTCGATTAACAATTAATATTAGGCTGTTCTTGCACGGTAATTCTGAAAGGTGATATGAAAGGTGATATAAGTATCTAATACAGTCCTATGAACTTTTGTGACCGCCATCGCCATGCATCTTTGGCCAGACCAGAAAATAATGGTTTTCCATGGATTTCCAGTTTTCCACCTTAAGAAAAGAATGGTGAGGGCAATTTTATTAATCTACGGGTACTTCTTGCCCCCCCTCCCTTTAAGGAAATATTAACTTTTCATTATTTCCAGCATTTAAATAAGAAAATTAGAATCTCACATCTCTACCGCTCTACCTAATGTCAAAATGAGTTCATAAAAAATATCATAGGTTATTCTAATCTGTTTATGGACAAAGCTCAATTTGTAGCTATCTCATTATGGGTATGGGATTTAGAAGTGTATAGATATTCTAATTTCTAATTATACAAAAATCTACTTATTAGTGTTTTTTTTCTTCAAACTCTCGTTGAGACCCTAAAAAATTATGCGCGTATTTTTTTCGTTTGTTTCATCTCGCCTCAAAATCCACAGGAGGGCACCACTAATCAAGAAACTGTAATGCTTATTAGTGTTTTTTCTTCAAACTCTCGATGAGATCCTAAAAAATTATGCGCGTATTTTTTTCGTTTGTTTCATCTCGCCTCAAAATCCACAGGAGGGCACCACTAATCAAGAAACTGTAATGAGTACCAACCAATCCTCGACTCTGAAACACTGAACTCGTTGAAATCGCTCGAAAAGCGTAGCTTCTCATTAACATTTATTCATTTTCAAATTAATTTTAATTCCTTTTCTTTGTGTTTTACGAAAAACCCTCAAATCAATATTCAAATGTGATGTTCATGTGCCATATTTTTTTGGAAAAGGCTGCAGGGCAGTCCGTATATTTAAATTTGACTCGAAAAAAGTAATCAGTTTTCTTGGGTGAGAATCTTTATTCTGTAAAAAAAAAACAAACTATAATTAAGTAAATAGGTAGGTACCTAAAATATTATGTAGAGAAAGGGAGGATATCTTTTGAGCATTTGGCCGCAAGTACCCTCAATAAGACCCAAAGGTGAAAAATACATGGGCATTTAGAAGACTAAAGCAATAAAATTATTTCCTATTATGATCTATTTTATTACTATTATTTTATCAAATGTTTTGGGATAGGTGGATACATTTAGGTAAATGTAATGGCGTAACCCTTACATCCTTACAATAATCATTGGGCCGTGATTTTTATCAAATGTTTTGGGATAGGTGGATACATTTAGGTAAATGTAATGGCGTAACCCTTACATCCTTACAATAATCATTGGGCCGTGTCCTGCAAGTAGCAATTTCGAGATTACTTTGTATTTGTAGTCCTTGAAGCTTCAAAAAAGTGGCTAATTGGTTACTTTTTATACTTACTATAGGT
Organism: Diaphorina citri; assembly: GCF_000475195.1. Classification (NCBI taxonomy): domain Eukaryota; kingdom Metazoa; phylum Arthropoda; class Insecta; order Hemiptera; family Psyllidae; genus Diaphorina; species Diaphorina citri. The sequence goes on from NW_007378728.1 coordinate 65,378, forward strand.
ATTTACCTATCCATTATGTACTATAAAAAGAAAACAAGCTGAAAATCTGATTTCTCAGAAGGAAGTACCTACTGGTAAGCTCGGTGGCTAATTGGTTACTTTTTATACTTACTTATAGGTATTTACCTATCTATTATGTACTATAAAAAGAAAACAAGCTGAAAATCTGATTTCTCAGAAGGAAGTACCTACTGCCTACTGGTAAGCTCGTAACTAATAGAGCTACTTAAATTACCTACGTATATCTACAAATCTACTGGTACCTACATAAGTATGATACGTACCTCGTACCTAACTTTACACTAAATTTGGCGGAAGTTTGAACGCCCGAAGCGAATTTCTCCTCAACATAACAATATTACCTACAAGTAGGTAGGTACCTAATTACCTATACCCTATACCTAATTACCTATTATGTGTACCTACAATACCTATCTTAGACAAAAAATATTGATTACTGCTAATTTTGATTTGAGAGTTGTAAGTTCAAAAGATCAACGCCTAAAAGTTAAGAGTCCATTTTTTTTTTTTTTTTTTTTTTGGTAAGCTCGTAACTAATAGAGCTACTTAAATTACCTACGTAGGTATTTCTACAAATCTACTGGTACCTACATAAGTATGATACGTACCTCGTACGTAACATTACACTAAATTTGGCGGAAGTTTGAACGCCTGAAGCGACTTTCTCTTCAAAACATAACAATATTACCTACAAGTAGGTACCTAATTACCTATACCTACTACCTATCCTAGACAAAAAATATTCAGAAACACATTCATTACTGCTAATTTTGATTTGAGAGTTGTAAGTTCAAAAGATCAACGCCTAAAAGTTAAGAGTCCATATTTTTTTTTTTCTTTTTTTTTTTACTGTGTTGTGACCTCAAAGACTAACCTCTGTTTTTGATACTTTTGATTACCTATTATTTTCGTAAAATATTTAAGCTTTCTCTCATCCTCCTATTGAATGGCAAATTCTTCTTTCATGAATTTCACTTATAGCTAAGCCTACTCCCTTCCTTGAGAAAGTTCAGAAACTGGTGGCGTTTCATCAATTTATGTAGATAGAAGAGTTAAAAGTTACCTCATCTATATGCAGAGGTCTCTTGTTGATGGCGCATCATCATTTATGTTGAAATAATATTCAGTATTTTAATGTGTTTGATCTTTTATTCAGAACATCAATTTGTTTAAAATGTGATTCTTTTTTACGTTCTCCACTTCGCCTACCTGATGCCTCTTGGAAAAAAACATCTATTTATGTACCTACCTATCAACATACCTATGTATGTATTTGCATATTGATAAGTTGGTATGATGATAGGTCGAAAAGTGGTTAGATGAGGTAACTTTTAACTCTTCTATCTACATAAATTGATGAAACGCCACCAGTTTCTGAACTTAAAAAAAAACATCTATTTATGTTGGTACCTTTCTATCAACATACCTATGTATGTATTTGCATATTGATAAGTTGGTTGTGATGATAGGTCGAAAAGTGGTTAGATGAGGTAACTTTTAACTCTTCTATCTACATAAATTGATGAAACGCCACCAGTTTCTGAACTTTCTCAAGGAAGGGAGTAGGCTTGGCTATTTATGTGAAATTCGTGAAAGAAGAATTTGCCATTCAATAGGTGGATGAGAGAAAGCTTAAATATTTTACGAAAATAATAATCAAAAGTATCAAAAACCAGAGGTTAGTCTTTGAGGTCACAACACAGTGAAAAAAAAAAAAAAAAAAAAAAAAAAAATTGTATAGGAGTTGATCGGTAACACACAGAACACAAGAAATCACACGCTCCTCTCACTAACTTATCCACAAATCAAATAATAACAATGATTATATCACTGCAAGAAGGGTACTGAGGCTGCCAAGACCAAAGAACCATCTATTTACCAGTGTAAGCGCTTCTAATGATGATCATTTTCTCAAATAAGTACTACTTACGAAATACCAAGCAACATTAAACTGCTCAGATAAAGGGACTGCATATCCTAATTCGATAGTTTAAATCTAAATAAAGCACCGATATCTTCCTTCTCGCTTCGCCTGTCTTCCTTCTCTCTTCGATTTTGGGAAGATAAGACGTAATACCGAAATTGGCAATTATCAGAATTCTTAAGGTGTGTCCACAACTCCCCACATTGTCCATGGCCGTCGATCGATGTGAATTTATTGCGAATCGATGTGGATCGACGGCTAGTCGGTACCTTGTTAATTCTAACTAACTAAAATATCATCTAAATCTGTTCTGAAACAAACTCGAACCAAGAATGTTCAAATGTCTGTCACATGTGGTGTCCGTAAGGTTTTGGTGTATGAGTAATATGTATCTACTTATTATTGACGTCTGAGCCAGTTGGCGTTCTACAAACTTATAATATAATATCGTGAATTATTTGTGGTAAAGCAGAGAGGTTGTTCACAACTTTTGTGGATATCACAGCACTACCTACTAAATGCCTCCTTTACTATTAGTTGTCATCTACTCGTATCATCAATCTTTTTACACTGGTAATGCCGCCACTGGTCGCTCCTCAATTGTTCTCACGAGGCTGAGTGCATCCCGGAAAAACACAAAGCCGAAAAAACGTCGACCCTGGCGAAAATGAAACCCAGTACCTAGTCAATTATACCTCGGAGCATTCCCGAATGTCTACCATAGGATCCTAATGTACTGCCAGGTGGTTTATGACCCAAGAGTTGGTTAGGGTACGTCCAAATCAGCTAACGAACACAGTCCCCTTGACAAAAGGAAAATACCCTCAGCAATAAAACTAAACACGATGCCTCTCATAATGCTAATCTAGGATGTCGTTCTAAGCCTCTACCAGGTCAGACCACTAACTACCACACCATATATCACCCCCAGGATGTATTGCAAAGTTATCCGCTCTGCCTAAGGATGGATCTATCTATTGAACGTAAGGAAAAGCCAACCTTTACCTATGCAAGTGCCACCGGTCTTCACCCCGAAATTATAAAGGCTGATAAAATAAAAGGAACATATTATCCTACAATCTTGGTATCGAAACCATTTTATTCATCCTTGTAAGGAAAAGCCAACCTTTACCTATGCAAGTGCCACAGGTCTTCACCCCGAAATTATAAAGGCTGATAAAATAAAAGGAACATATTATCCTACAATCTTGGTATCGAAACCATTTTATTCATCCTCCGGTGGTCCGTTATAACTTTTATTCTATAGCCACCTTCCAGATAAGGCCTAAATTTCTTTATAGCAAATACGACTGCCAAACATTCGAGCTCAGTAATGGTATAGTTTTTCTCAGCTTTGCTAAGGCTCCGACTAGAAAAATATAAGTAATATAAAAAAAAATTATGTATCCTACTAATAAGGACTTCAGTAAATTAAAAGTAAGTAAAAAAAATTATATAGATATAACAATATGGTTAAGCTAATCAACTACATCGATATACAGGTGAGATTCCACCAATGCACATACCTACAATCTAATGCTAAACTGATAATATTGACGATAGCGATAATAGATAATAGTAAAGCAGCGCTTCTTAAACTACCCGAAGTGCGTGGTACCTAACATAAAAAAAATAATAAGTAATTATTGATAAAAAAAAGTCAATTATACCTCGGAGCATTCCCGAATGTCTACCATAGGATCCTAATGTACTGCCAGGTGGTTTATGACCCAAGAGTTGACATGGATATTTCCATCAACCTTCTGCGTCAAAACAGCCCCTAAAGCTTGAAGTGAGGCATCCGTCTCAATTCTAAACTCGCCAACTTCCCAATTGGGTCTAGTTAGAATGGGCGGAGTAGTGAGATGCTGCTTTAAGTTGGACAAAGCCTCGTCTTGTTCTGGACCCCAAGTCCACCGTTGGCCCTTCTTCAGTAACTTAGTCATAGGCTGCGTTTGCTTGCTAAGGTTGGGAATGAATCGTTTGAAGAATGCAATCATCCCTAGTATCCTACGAAGCTGTTTGACATTAGTTGGAGCAGGGTAATCCAGAATCGGTTTAACTTTTTCGTTATCAATGCGCAGTCCGTCTTTATCCACTATAAAACCAAGATACTTTAGCTCGCTTGCAAGAAATTCGCTTTTTCCCCAATTGATTTTCAGGTTGGCTGCGCGAAGTCTTTCAAATACCTTTGATAAAATTGATATAAAAGAAGAAAATTTAAGGTAGACACATTTAGGTTTTAGAAGAAGACTTCTGAGAATATGTTAGAGAATATTTTTGTAACCCTTTTCACAGTTTTGTGCAATTTGTAAGATACCTAGGTAAAATGTACCCTCTAATGGTCCTAATGCTTAATTACGTGTCTCTCTTTTCCATTCAAATTTGTGACCAGACATGTATTGTTTCCTTGTCAAATTTACCTCCAAATAGCCTAGTTATTGTTGCCTATTTGTTTTACTAAAATCTTTACAACCTTTTCCCTGAAACCTAATTATCTTTTTATTAATCGACCCATTTTTGAAACAGTAAAACAAAATTATGAAAGGCATTTGGCGTCTTTGCAGCGAGTTCCTGATAATAGTGCTGAAAATGATAAAAGTAATATTGTTAGTAATAGTGATAATTACTGAGATATAAAAGCCATATTTGTTGATAATAGTGATATGACTTGGATTAAAGTCATTAAAGTAATATTGTTGATAATAGTGGTAATAATGACTTAGATCAAAGCAATATTGTTAATAATGATAATGATAGCTCATGTGCTAATCTATTTGAGCCTATAGCAGCAGATGATTATGAAACACCCACACTGCCAACATCATACACATCTTCGTTCAATTCATCATCTTCTTCTTTCCTAGTCCTTCCTTCCTTCTTTTTCCACATCTTCTTCTTCTACCTTTTCTGACTTTCCTCTTTTTCTTTGTGTCTTTCTACGTTTGTTGTCTCTTTTACATAGGCACTTTGTCGACTTCTCCTTTTATACCTATTTCATCGCATTTAGTTTATTTTGTCTCTTTCGTTTTATTTTCTTGTTCTTCGCCTGTCTGTTTCCTCTCTTTCTTTTCCTTCAAATTTTCCTCTTATTTACCTTCTTCTTCATGTAATTTAATTAGTAATTACCTAGGTTAGTTCTAGTTACCTTAGCAGCCTAGGGCACCAAAAAATGCCAATTTTCTCCTCAAGTGAAAACCACTTCGGAATGGTATGAAAGCCAAATCAGATCTTCATACTGAAACATGCCAGGCCATAAACCAAATAAGCTGTGTGGTATGCGTGCGCCTGTCCTAAAGTATAGTTGTACTCGGATATACAAGGGCATTAAATTTCTATAATTTACATCGGTGATAAACCGGCCTGGAATTTGGGATGACGTCCAACTCGGACAAATGCTAGTCAAGGACCTCGGAGAAATTCTTGGGATTTTGATATACGACAAGAAGTTTATTGGAGGAAATGAATCCATTTTTCAAAAGCCTCTTGCCTCTTGACAGAAGACAAAAGATGGGAAAGTTCAACATTAAAATCCCTGTGAAACTTGTGCTTACAATGGGCAACCCAAATATTGGGCAGTTCGTCTTATAAAATAATAAAAGATCAAGTCTCTCTAAAGTTCCCCTAAAAAAAGAACGGAAAGGGCATATCACAATTGCTTGATGTTTGTAGATATAATGTTATTAAGGATCAAAACCTCAACATCTTCGGGACCAGTTTCTGCGCTTGTATAAAGGTTTTTATCTCCTGCCCACAATCCCTATCTCATAAGTCTCATAACGGTATTGTAACGACAAACGACCAGGCTCAGAAGAGGATTTGAACTTATGAACCATTATTGTTCCAAGATGTATTAATTGATTGATTTTGTGTACCGATTTGATACAGCAGCAACAATGATAAGTGCAAGTTATGAAGGACTGATCCTTATGTTGTGTTCAATATATTAGCAGTAAGATATTAGCAAATTTTCCTATCCATTTTCATAAAGAAATTCAATATTGAAGCTCTATAACTATTTTGCAATACTCGTAACTCTTAATACTGTTGGGAAATGCCAACATGGTTTTCAATCGATTATCTACTCTGTACAAACCTATGAGATGCCAGTCAGAAAAACAGATGGATACCTAGTAAGTATAGATAGGTATCTATCTAAATAATAAATCCTCAGACCTGTACTTCATGGATCTAAAACAAACTGGTAAGTTCAAACTACTCGGTATTATGATAGCTGGAACAAAGCATGATGAAGAAGATCTCGGAATCCATGGAAACGATTTACAAAATAAGCAACCATAAATAATAGCAGGCTAACTTCGCATTGGTACATTTCAAAATGTCAGTCACAGGGGAGACTCCGCGAAAGGTCAATTCTGATTGCTGATTGGTTAGTGGCGGTTACTGCTCGAACATTTAGTAGATAATTAGAAAGTACTTCCAATCGTCTTAATGTTTTCAAGTCTGACCCAGATCGTTTTCTCATGGTACCCTGGACTGGAGATCGTGTTGGCTTGCGGCATTGGTGCACAGGTTCTTGAAGATTCCCACGATCTGGATTCTAAATAGCATGATGGAGCGAGAGTCTAGCATTTCGGAAACTTCCTAGTTAGCACCTCGTACAATATGATAATGAGTACCCATGCTCTTGGTTGTTTTTTGTTTGGATTATTGTTCATTGTTCTCGCAGTTGGTTTATTAGGGGATTGCTGTGGTTGGGAGTTGTCCTTTGTTTTCTACAATTACCGAGATTGTCCACATAAAGTTTAATAATTTTATGTGTAGTGCAGACTCAGCGTAAATAGGTAGGTAGGTACAGACTTTTAAAAAAACAACAACTTGAACCTAATAATTTGAAAACTATAAAAAAAATATCATACAACTGTTATTAAAAAGCAATAAAGTGAAATTGAAACAATACTTTGTGGACCCAAAACCTGAGACTGTGAGACTTTGCAGTGTCAGACATATTAACGGAGGGAGGGATGTTTGTAGGCTAGGTGGCCGAAAGATAGGTCAATAGGGGTTATATCTGTGCTCTGGGATTTGGGATCTTTTTTTTTTTTGTTCTTTTCTTGGCGTTTGAGAGATGGCCGTTTTTTCAATAATGTTACTTCGTTTTTTGGCTGTGATATTTTTTTTTTTTTTTTTAAGAGGTTTGACAGAGGGAACTGTAACTGCTATGGTCTTATTGTTCCGAAATCGAAGAGAGAAGGAAGACAGGATAGAAGAGAAAAAAATTGATCATTTCCATTTGCTTACTAATTACTTTCAAAAATAAATTCTGAAATAAAAAAAATTGTTAAATATCCATACAGCGGAAATTCTCTGAGTCTAATAGAAACATATGGATATCCTGCTCCTCTCACATCTGCATATATGCAACTTCTTGTCATGTATGCACATTATGCACTCATCTGTGATTCTGTGTAGTGCATGGCTCGTGAATGTTGCATAATTACTGCAGGCTGCGACTTGGGTCTCTTTAATAGTTTTGTGCTCTTTGATTTCAGAAGATTTTAGCATTTTAGTGATTTTGCGGATTAATTGAATATTGCACGATGACCAAAAAATAAGTTTTATTGGTATTATCTTTGATTTTGTTGACCGACTTAACTCGATTTTCTTGTTGGCTTCTCGTTATCCCAAGGGCCCAGGAGTCTTTATTATATTCAATAGTTTAAGGTTCAAATAGGTTTGAAATACATATGTACCTAACCTATTCATAAAACCAAATACAAAATCTAGGTGCCTTGATAGGTATAACATGATTTATTTAAATAAACAATATTTCTATGCATTCGCCCAAAAGTCGTATATTTATATTTTCTAATATTATTAAAATAGTTGACAAGTCATGTCAAAACCCAAGAAAGGTCGAATTGTTCAAAACCCATCATTTCTGTCATAAATATTGAGATTTCTTTTGAAAAGGATTTCGTTTATTAGTTCAAGTTAAATTGACCGGATTCAACCATTTCACACGCTGCATGTGATGGTGATTTTTCTAAAGATCTTCTTGAGGACACACAATAGTGTGGCAGGCTTTGTCTTGGAAGAATGGCCCTCTTATTTTGAAAACATCGACCATTGTTTTGACACTGAGAATTTCGGGCCCCGGAACTTGAGAAAATGAAAACATCTTGCTTTTCAATGAAAGATTTAACCAGAATCAGAGTTTATGGTAAATTAGGTTTTGGAGAACGTAATCAAAATAGCGTAAAACTGGAAAAGGGACAATGGGATGAATGCTGTTTGAGGTTTGTGAATAATAACTTCATTGTGGATGGAGTGGAAACCAAACTGCGTTGACAGTTTGTGTTTATTTCTATGTGGCTATGTTATCTCCAGGGAGTTCTTCGTGAATTTCAGGAAAATTTACCTATTCTGTCCTAAATCCTAATACATACTACATTGGTACTACTTGGATGGTTTAATGCAAAATTATTTAAATGTAAAATGCAATGGGGAAATATGTATTATTATTTTACCTATTCTGTCCTAAATCCTAATACATACTACATTGGTACTACTTGGATGGTTTCCCCACCCGTGGCACAAGCTCTGCTTATACGGATGGGTATACCATTTATAAAAAAAATGTATGTTCTGAGTTTTTTATCGATCATCAGGAATATGTATTTACCTATTCTGTCCTAAATGCTAATACATACTACATTGGTACTACTTGGATGGTTTAATGCAAAATTATTTAAATGTAAAATGCAATGGGGAAATATGTATTATTATTGGAAGTGTTTTGATCAACATAAATTGCTGAATTTCAATTCACCAACTTGGAATCTTTTACTGAAGACTTGACTTTAATTTGACGTCAGGAATGTCAGGATACAAACAATACTTTCATATTATCTTACCTGCCTCGGTGGTGTAGCACCTGCCTCGGTGGTGTAGTACCTGCCTCGGTGGTGTAGTGGTCAAGGCGCTCGCCTGGTAAACAGGAGGGCGTGGGTTCAATCCCAAGACAAATGCTAGTCAAGGACCTCGGAGAAATTCTTGGGTTTTGATATACGACAAGAAGTTTATTGGAGGAAATGAATCCATTTTTCAAAAGCCTCTTGCTTCTTGACAGAAGACAAAAGATGGGAAATATGATAGTAGGTACCTAATGTGCTCAATTGCCTAAATAGTGGATGTGCCAATATCTTCTAATATTGCTGAAAGGAGAATCAAGCATTAATACTGAATATGTGCCAAAAACGCCAAATTTATACTGCTAAACGAGAATTAGTTATTTCTGAAATACCTTCAATGATGGATGTGCCCAAATAATAATAATACTAATACTAATAATAATAATAATAATAATAATAATCCATCAATCCAAACTGGACTCAATCTCCGTCCAGTCAGTCAATAATCACAGGTTCCAACTCGGAGAGTCAAACAGATTTATGAAAATTTATCTGTTCCGCAGCTCCCTTAGCAATCTGAGCATCCAGGTTGCTCAACATTTTTGACATATTGTGAGAATTCTTGCTTTATTGATAGGTCTCCTCTGTCTGCGTTAGTGTATCTTTTGCAGACGCGATTGGAGCAATATAAATCATAAGAGACTACCTATACCTAATGTTTCCATCTTGATTTTTCATTGTGTTCTTGGAACCCGTATTGACAAGCGGTGTTACCGTATATTACAGGGGGATAGGATGATATATGGCGATTGGCGATATATTTACCTTCAACAAATGAAGCCAAAGTCTACCAAAACTTTTGTGAACGAGCAATATAAATCATAAGAGACTACCTAATGTTTCCCTCTTGGTTTTTCATTGTGTTCTTGGAACCCGTATTGACAAGCGGTGTTACCGTATATTATTACAGGGGGATAGGATGATATATGGCGATTGGCGTGAGCAATATAAATCATAAGAGACTACCTAATGTTTCCCTCTTGATTTTTCATTGTGTTCTTGGAACCCGTATTGACAAGCGGTGTTACCGTATATTATTACAGGGGGATAGGATGATATATGGCGATTGGCGATATATTTACCTTCAACAAATGAAGCCAAAGTCTACCAAAACTTTTCTGAACTTCATCCGCGAATACGTTGTTTCAACACTTCTTCTGCTTGTGTCTATTAACTTTGCCTGTTTTCCACAAAGGAGTGTTTCATAGAATATTGCCAGATTTTCACTGAAATTTACACCAACAAAGTTTGATACACCTGACATCACTAGTTCCTGTGAAAGTAACAGCATTTATCAATAAAAAATGACCTGCTACAACAAAATCATCAAGTAGACGCATAAATTCTTGCATAAAATGATAATGACTGCAGTAATCATAGGGATTCGCAGACTTGGGTCTCCATGAATACCGATGATGTCACTCTTCGACAAAGAACAAAGCTCAATGTCTAGCAAGAAATCTCGAGTTATTTCCAACGAGGAGTGCCAAACGCTACCAAGGTCCTTGGTGATCTGCAGAAATAATTGATTGATTCATTATTCACAGAGGAATTACAATAAATTGGCAAATACCTTACCAACAAATCCAACAATAGCTCATGAAGGATGAAGGCATGTCGAATCGTCATCAGCCTTGTAGTAGGTGACATCAAGCAACTGAATAGAAGAACAAAGTGATAACTTGCACACCTAGATGACATTCTTGACAGATCTATTATACACTTCATGTTGTAAACAGATTTATCTGTTGAAGAATAATACTCACATAATTATTTAGAAGCGCACAACTTACCTGTAGATGAAACATTACATTGGAATCATCACAATTTAATCAAGTAATGTGAGAGTGCGAGACATACGTATTTCTAATTTCCTGGCAAATTAATATCGAAATAATGGAAATGATTCCCAAGAAACAACTTCCAGCATATGTAAGTATTAGATAGGTCCATACCTAGTTCTACGAAAATGACCGATACACAGTAAAATTCGACTGAAAGCGTTAAAGTTGAAAGAGTTTCTGTTGCGTGACAAACAAGTGCAGATCAACCCAAAGTGGAGGTGGGTGGATATTTAAGAAAGAGGAGTTTCATAGAAACAAACTCTCAAAGATTTTTATTTATTTATTTATATAAAAACCCAAAACTATCTCATGGATGATCCAATTAAAAGATAGGCGGTGGTAAAGGTAACGGCGCGGTGTCATATATTGTGAATCTCATGAGATAATAATACACCTGAGAGGTCTAATGTTAGGACCCTGGGGTGTGCCCCGATGCAATAATTGTGGAGTACGCCACATAAACCCGCCAGACAGGCTCCAGGCGGCATACGATAACACACAAGTGCTCACATTAAGTACCTTTGGTTTTTTTCAAAGTTTTAAGGAAACATTGTGTGTTCATTGTTTTAAGGATTTTTCACACGCTTTTGGAACGTCTCGTTGGATCTGCCTTCTTAAATATTTTCTGAAAGGTTAGAACCTTTTCATTAGATCCAAGTACTAATTTTGTTAATAATATAATTGGATTTTTCACACGCTTTTGGAACGTCTCGTTCTCTCGTTGGATCTGCCTTCTTAAATATTTTCTGAAAGGTTAGAACCTTTTCATTAGATCCAAGTACTAATTTTGTTAATAATATAATTTGATTTTTCACACGCTTTTGGAACGTCTCGTTCTCTCGTTGGATCTGCCTTCTTAAATGTTTTCTGAAAGGTTAGAACCTTTTCATTAGATCCAAGTACTAATATTGTTAATAAAATAATTGAATCCCTCGGTAATACGGGGGAGGGATAGGAGTGATCTCATTATCTCCAAGTACATAGAGGATTAGAGAAGGTAATGTTGCCAGATTAGTGCTCTGATTAGCGATTTAATGCCTTTTTTATCCGATGGAACCGATCTGAAGAATTTTATTTTTTGTCCAATTTGTAAGATGCCTAGGTAAAATGTACCCTAATGTACCTAATGATAAATTAAGTGTCTCACTTTTTCATTCAGATTTGTGACCAGATATGTATGTATTGTTTCCTCGACAAATCTTACCTCCATTGAAAATGGCCTAGTTATTGTTGCCTATTTGTTTTACAAAAATCTTTACAACCTTTTCCCTGAAACCTAATTACCTTTTTATTAATCGACCCATTTTTGAAACAATAAAACAAAATTATGAAAGGCTCCACTAGACTCATTTGGCGTCTTTGCAGCGAGTTCCTGATAATAGTGCTGAAAATGATAAAAGTAATATTGTTAGTAATAGTGATAATTACTGAGATATAAAAGCCATATTTGTTGTTAATAGTGATATGACTTGGATAAAGTAATATTGTTGATAATAGTGGTAATAATGACTTCGATAAAAGCAATATTGTTAATAATGATAATGATAGCTCATGTGCTAATCTATTAGAGCCTATAGCAGCAGATGATTATGAAACACCCACACTGCCAACATCATACACATCTTCGTTCAATTCATCATCTTCTTCTTTCCTAGTCCTTCCTTCCTTCTTTTTCCACATCTTCTTCTCCTTCTACCTTTTCTGACTTTCCTCTTCTTCTTTGTGTCTTTCTACGTTTGTTGTCTCTTATACATAGGCACTTTGTCGACTTTTCCTTTTGTACCTATTTCATCGCATTTAGTTCATTTTGTCTCTTCCGTTTTATTTTCTTGTTCTTCGCCTGTCTGTTTCCTCTCTTTCTTTTCCTTCAAATTTTCCTCTTATTTACCTTCTTCTTCATGTAATTAATATAATTGAATCCCTCGGTAATACGGGGGAGGGATAGGAGTGATCTCATTATCTCCAAGTACATAGAGAATTAGAGAAGGTAATGTTGCCAGATTAGTGCTCTGATTAGCGATTTAATGCCTTTTTTATCCGATGGAACCGATCTGAAGAATTTTATCAGAGAAATCTTCATTAACCATGTACTGAACCTGTACATTAAAAAAATAACTTCTCCTGCCTAATTAGTAATTCAGAAAAAAAACAAAACAAATCAGAATTACCTAGGGTAGTTCTAGTTACCTTAGCAGCCTAGGGCACCAAAAATGCCAATTTTCTCCTCAAATGAAAACCACTTCGGAATGGTATATGAAAGCCAAATCAGATCTTGATACTGAAACATGCCAGGCCATAAACCAAATAGGCTGTGTGGAATGCGTGCGCCTGTCCTAAAGTATAGCTGTACTCGGATATACAAGGGCATTAAATTTCTATAATTTACATCGGTGATAAACCGGCCTGGAATTTGGGATGACGTCCAACTCAGACTGTTTGTACCCACCTACTACAAGACTCATCTCCTGCGAACGTCCTTGAATGATTAAGACGAAAAAATCCAGATGTACTCTCGGAGAATATTTCACTTCCCAAGCCTCTCATCTCATGTTGCTCATCAGGAACTTATATCTCTCGTTTGTACCCACCTACTACAAGAATCATCTCCTGCGAACGTCCTTGAATGATTAAGACGAAAAAACTCAGATGTACTCTCGGAGAATATTTCACTTCCCAAGCCTCTCATCTCATGTTGCTCATCAGGAACTTATATCTCTGAAAACTCCTTGAGGGGCTCTCAGGCCCCGTTTGACCCTCCTGACCTGACCAGCTAGAGCCAAAGGCTGTTTCAACTCTCCATGACCGTTTCATCTTCAGATTCTCTTGCTGGGGCTCCCGGGTCCCTTTCATTCCGACCAGGAACAGTCTTGGAAATTCTCATGACGTGTAATATGTTTTCTTTTGTATAATTTTTTTATCAGCTTTTATGATTAATGTTATGTATTACTTTTGATTCTTCGTCTAATGTGCCTATCATTTGTAATAGAACAGGCAATAAAGTAGGTACTGTGAATAGTGGATGTGCCAAAATTACCTACAGAACGACTTAATCTTTCCGAAAACTAAAGAGACACAAAATAAATGTACCTACGAGTAATTAAAATAGTAAATGGTAAATGTGATAAAATTAGCCCAAAATGTAGGGTAAGTGTACCATTTATTCGCCCACCTAAAAAACGTACCATTTATTGGCCCACCTGTACCATACGCCACATAAGTCTGAACTCGACGAACTTTTTCAAAATCCAATTTTATCAAAAGAAAGGGCTTAAAGACTGCTATCAAACCAGTAGTATTCCAAATTGTAGTCATAAAAACAAAAATTAGAAAAATAAATGTGGGCAGGTGGGCCAATAAATGGTACGTTTTTTAGGTGGGCGAATAAATGGTACACTTACCCTACATTTTGGGCTAATTTTATCACATTTACCATTTACTATTTTAATTACTCGTAGGTACATTTATTTTGTGTCTCTTTAGTTTTCGGAAAGATTAAGTCGTTCTGTAGGTAATTTTGGCACATCCACTATTCACAGTACCTACTTTATTGCCTGTTCTATTACAAATGATAGGCACATTAGACGAAGAATCAAAAGTAATACATAACATTAATCATAAAAGCTGATAAAAAAATTATACAAAAGAAAACATATTACACGTCATGAGAATTTCCAAGACTGTTCCTGGTCGGAATGAAAGGGACCCGGGAGCCCCAGCAAGAGAATCTGAAGATGAAACGGTCATGGAGAGTTGAAACAGCCTTTGGCTCTAGCTGGTCAGGTCAGGAGGGTCAAACGGGGCCTGAGAGCCCCTCAAGGAGTTTTCAGAGATATAAGTTCCTGATGAGCAACATGAGATGAGAGGCTTGGGAAGTGAGTTCTGTGCTCTTTGATTTCAGATGATTTTAGCATTTTAGTGATTTTGCTGATTAATTAATTGCACGATGACCAAAAAATAAGTTTTATTGGTATTATCTTTGATTTTGTTGACCGACTTAACTCGATTTTCTTGTTGGCTTCTCGTTATCCCAAGGGCCCAGGAGTCTTTATTTTATTCAATAGTTTAAGGTACAAATAGGTTTGAAATACATATGTACCTACCTATTCATAAAACCAAATACAAAATCTAAGTGCCTTGATAGGTATAACATGACTTATTTAAATAAACAATATTTCTATGCATTCGCCAAAAAGTCGTATATTTATATTTTCTAATATTATTAAAATAGTTGACAAGTCATGTCAAAACCCAAGAAAGGTCGAATTGTTCAAAACCCATCATTTCTGTCATAAATATTGAGATTTCTTTTGAAAAAGATTTCGTTTATTAGTTCGGGTTAAATTGACCGGATTCAACCATTTCACACGCGCTGCATGTGATGGTGATTTTTCTAAAGATCTTCTTGAGAACACACAATAGTGTGGCAGGCTTTGTCTTGGAAGAATGGCCCATCTTATTTTGAAAACATCGACCATTGTTTTGACACTGAGAATTTCGGGCCCCGGAACTTGAGAAAATGAAAACATTTTGCTTTTCAATGAAAGATTTAACCAGAATCAGAGTTTATGGTAAATTAGGTTTTGGAGAACGTAATCAAAATAGCGTAAAACTGGAAAACACTTAGCACTTACCCTATCAATCTAGAACTGAATACAGGGGCAAATCAATCAACGATTGAATATAACATGGTCTAATGACATGCTACCGGACAAATATACCACTGTTATTATCCTACCAACCGGATAACTGTTATTAGACTCGACATCTGAGGCTCTGAAATCAGTGCTAATACTGCTGATTCCGTTTGACTTGCAGCTATTTGCAGTTACTCTCGGATATAGGATCTTTATTGCTCAATTTGCAACATCCAAATCGTGAACTCCTTACTTCCGATGAAATTTGGGTTCCTGACACTCGCGGCTATTTAGTCGAACGTGGTGAAGTGCTGGTTTGAGTAGGTGGAGTGTGTTTGGCCAGTTGATTTGAAATAATAAAAGTTCAGTTCGCATTCTGGAAATCTGTGTCCTCATTTCTAAAACATAGCGCAGTCGATTCCTGCAGTAGTGGATCCTTCACGAGTGTCTACTGAAATGTCTAGACATCAAAATGATCAGGCAGGTTGGTACAACAAAACAAGTACAAAAAAGAGCACTGAGTTTCAGGTTGGAGATCAGGTGTTAGTGAGAAATATTAAGACAAAGGTCTGGGGATTGCTGTGGTTGGGAGTTGTCCTTTGTTTTCTACAATTACCGAGATTGTCCACATAAAGTTTAATAATTCCACATACCAATAGCGCACAATTGTTATAATTTACAATTTTATATGCATCTTTTCATACATTTTATGATTTTACTCTCGATGATAATCATACGTGGTATGATTTCTTGTGTCCTGTTGATTGTAATGGTTGTTGTATTGCCGCGTGAGAATTTTCGTTTTGAAAATCAACAAATGATTCTATATGAATAAAAGTAGGTGTAGATCATTCTAATGGTTAATAGGAGGATAATGTTCGAATTAGATTCGTTTTTATGTTCCTCTGATTTGAACTCCAAGTTCTCATTAACTCTTCAAGAATGTACCTACCCTCACAAACATACAAATTATCAGAATTATTCTATCAGTATGGAGCATTGGAGCATTCCCCATAAAGTATCACCATTCAAAAGATCTAGAACTGGTGCCTACTCAGGTGCCCACACAAAAATAAATGGACAACTGGTACTTAGGTGACAATGATTTAAAATTTTAAACTAAAATATTCTAATTATATGGACTTTGATAAAGCTTTTGATGACATTATCATCCGGGGTAACTGAAGAGATTACCATCTATCCAAAACCAAATAAAAGCCACCTTATGATTCAACATTAAACATCGAAAAGATGCAATATTTAATTTAAAAAAAAAACATTCCTCTTCACAGTAACTTCCCTTATTTTCAATTTATTTACGATAAGAACAGACTTAATACAAGGTGAAACCCCATCTCCCAAGCTAACACTTAAGCAACATGGATCCAATGAACTCAGGTTACCTCCTCCAATGAGCTGCAAGTTGAGAGCTTTAGAAGAGGATTTGGACTTATGAACCATTATTGTTCCAAGATGTAGGTATTTTAATTGATTGATTTTGTGTACCGATTTGATACAGCAGTAACAATGATAAGTGCAAGTTATGAAGGACTGATCCTTATGTTGTGTTCAATCGGTAAGATATTAGCAAATTTTCCTATCCATTTTCATAAAGAAATTCAATATGGAAGCTCTATAACTATTTTGCAATACTCGTAATACTGTTGGGAAACGCCAACATGGTTTTCAATCGATTATCTACTCTGTACAAACCTATGAGATGCCAGTCAGAAAAACAGATGGATACTTTGTAAGTATAGATAGGTATCTATCTAAATAATAAATCCTCAGACCTATACTTTATGGAGTTTATGGATCTAAAACAAACTGGTAAGTTCAAACAACTCGGTATTATGATAGCTGGAACAAAGCATGATGAAGAAGATCTCGGAATCCATGGAAACGATTTACAAAATAAGCAACCATAAATATGAGGATTTGATCTTATGAACCATTACTGTTCCAAGATGTATTAATTGATTGATTTTGTGTACCGATTTGATACAGCAGCAACAATAATGATAAGTGCAAGTTATGAAGGACTGATCCTTATGTTGTGTTCAATCAGTAAGATATTAGCAAATTTTCCTATTTTCATAAAGAAATTCAATATTGAAGCTCTATAACTATTTTGCAATACTCGTAATACTGTTGGGAAATGCCAACATGGTTTTCAATCGATTATCTACTCTGTAAGTCTGTACAAACCTATGAGATGCCAGTCAGAAAAACAGATGGATACGTAGTAAGTATAGATAGGTACCTATCTATCTAAATAATAAATTCTCAGACCTATACTTTATGGAGTTTATGGATCTAAAACAAACTGGTAAGTTCAAACTACTCGGTATTATGATAGCTGGAACAAAGCATGATGAAGAAGATCTCGGAATCCATGGAAACGATTTACAAAATAAGCAACCATAAATAATAGCAGAGTAACTTCGCATTGGTACATTTCAAAATGTCAGTCACATCAGGAGACTCCGCGAAAGGTCAATTCTGATTGCTGATTGGTTAGTGGCGGTTACTGCTCGAACATTTAGTAGATAATTAGAAAGTACTTCCAATCGTCTTAATGTTTTCAAGTCTGACCCAGATCGTTTTCTCATGGTACCCTGGACAGCTCGAACATTTAGTAGATAATTAGAAAGTACTTCCAATCGTCTTAATGTTTTTCAAGTCTGACCCAGATCGTTTTCTCATGGTACCCTGGACTGGAGATCATGTTGGCTTGCGGCATTGGTGCACAGGTTCTTGAAGATTCCCACGATCTGGATTCTAAATAGCATGATGGAGCGAGAGTCTAGCATTTACCATAAATAATAGCAGAGTAACTTCGCATTGGTACATTTCAAAATGTCAGTCACATCAGGAGACTCCGCGAAAGGTCAATTCTGATTGCTGATTGGTTAGTGGCGGTTACAGCTGGAACATTTAGTAGATAATTAGAAAGTACTTCCAATCGTCTTAATGTTTTCAAGTCTGACCCAGATCGTTTTCTCATGGTACCCTGGACTGGAGATCGTGTTGGCTTGCGGCATTGGTGCACAGGTTCTTGAAGATTCCCACGATCTGGATTCTAAATAGCATGATGGAGCGAGAGTCTAGCATTTCGGAAACTTCCTAGTTAGCACCTCGTACAATATGATAATGAGTACCCATGCTCTTGGTTGTTTTTTGTTTGGATTATTGTTCATTGTTCTCGCAGTTGGTTTATTAGGGGATTGCTGTGGTTGGGAGTTGTCCTTTGTTTTCTACAATTACCGAGATTGTCCACATAAAGTTTAATAATTTTATGTAGGTACCTAATAAAGAATAGAATAATTTGTTTTCTTACAGATCAGGAGGAAAAAAATAATAAAATTATGATTACCTAACAAACAAATAGAGTGTGCAAAGGAGCAGATTTTATTTAAAGAAAAAAATTGATCATTTCCATTTGCTTATACTAATTACTTTCAAAAATAAATTCTGAAATAAAAAATTGTTAAATATATCCATACGGCGGAAATTCTCTGAGTCTAATAGAAACATATGGATATCCTGCTCCTCTCACATCTGCATATATGCAACTTCTTGTCATGTATGCACATTATGCACTCATCTGTGATTCTGTGTAGTGCATGGCTCGTGAATGTTGCAATGTTGCATAATTACTGCAGGCTGCGACTTGGGTCTCTTTAGTTTTGTGCTCTTCGATTTCAGAAGATTTTAGCATTTTAGTGATTTTGCTGACCAATTAAATATAGAACGATGACCAAAAAATAAGTTTTATTGGTATTATCTTTGATTTTGTTGACCGACTTAACTCGATTTTCTTGTTGGCTTCTCGTTATCCCAAGGGCCCAGGAGTCTTTATTTTATTCTATAGTTGAAGGTACAAATAGGTTTGAAATACTTATTATGTACCTACCTATTCATAAAACCAAATACAAAATCTAGGTGCCTCGATAGGTATAACAAGATTTATTTAAATAAACAATATTTCCATGCATTCGCCCAAAAGTCGTATATTTATATTTTCTAATATTATTAAAATAGTTGACAAGTCATGTCAAAACCCAAGAAAGGTCGAATTGTTCAAAAATGTAATTTAAATGAGTGTTCCCACTACGCACGACACGATTTTTTCCGAACGACAAGAGGGAACGGTCCTTAAAGCCTAGAAGAGCTTATGACGGAACGAAACCAGAAGAGTGAAAAGATGCTGGAAGCAGACAACTGGAGACTCCTAATAGCTGATAGATTAACTGAAGACCAAAATGAAACAAATAACCTACAGTCAGCCAGGTGCTACAGCAGATACCTCAGGTATCAATCAAGATCTACAGGTGCTGAGACTCATGCTTGTTACCCATCAATAGAAGCTACTGGGCAAATCAATCTGGTGCTACCTAGGGTAAGTGTACCATTTATTCGCCCATCTAAAAAACGTACCATTTATTGGCCCACCTGTGGGTCTACGCCACATAAGTCTGAACTGGACGAACTTTTTCAAGATCCAATTTCATCAAAAGAAAGGCGTATTGACAAGCGGTGTTACCGTATATTATTACAGGGGGATAGGATGATATATGGCGATTGGCGATATATTTACCTTCAACAAATGAAGCCAAAGTCTACCAAAACTTTTGTGAACTTCATCCGCGAATGTTTCAACACTTCTTCTGCTTGTGTCTATTAACTTTGACCGATTTCTACACAAACGTTGTGGCACACAGTATTGACATAGGTTTTCAAAGGAATGTTTGTACATCAACAAACACTGATACACTTGACACTGAAACCTGAGAGAGTAACAACATTTATCAATAAAAAATGACCTGCTACAACAAAATCATCAAGTAGACGCATAATTCTTGCATAAAATGATAATGACTGCAGTAATCAGAGGGATTCGCAGACTTGGGTCTCCATGAATACCGATGATGTCACTCTTCGACAAAGAACAAAGCTCAATGTCTAGCAAGAAATCTCGACCTTTTACTGAAAACCGGGAGAGGGGAACACTCCATTTTTCAAGGGTAAAGGTCTTTGGATAATTACTGGAACATTTATCCGATCTTGAAACGCGTGAGCTAATAGTGATTCTTGGTCAAAAGTACAAAACGAACAGCGTTGACTTCGAATTTTCCGAATTTCGATTTCTAGTAGAAGTATCGGACCTCCATGAAATCTCAATGGGTTAAATCTTAAGGCTCTTCCCAAGGGCTGGAACCTGTCCAACTTAATTGACATGTAGGTACCGCATTGGACACGCGAGTCAATTAACCCATTACACAATGTACCGTTACCGTGGGATTCATCGGGTCAGAAGGTGGTAGGAATCAAAATTCATAATGCCAGCCTAGTTAGCTTAGTTGGTAGTGCGTCTGCCTTGTAAGCGCTAGGCCGCGGGTTCGATTCCCGCCCGGGGCGGATTTTAAGGAAAGTGAGAGAAATCCGTGATTTTGTGTGGTAGGTAAGTAAGTAAAACGTTTTCCTCGCGCCTAGCTAAATCTAATGTGACTCTCAAAATTGTCTGATTTTCATGACAATCATGCTATGAAAACTGCTCCAGTAATGTCCCTCCCCCTTTATTTTCTTAGTTACCTACCTACTTGACTGAAGCCATGAGAAACAAACCAATCCCCATTTTCCAGTTCCTCAAAGTTCTGCCCAGATCCCAAATGATAGTCATTAGTTATCAGGCGGAAACTTTCAACATTTCTCAAACCACATCTCTAATTTACATTTTTCAACATAAAATCTAACTATCCATCCACATACCAATAGCGCACAATTGTTATAATTTTCAATTTTATATGCATCTTTTCATACATTTTATGATTCTACTCTCGATGATAATCATACGTGGTATGATTTCTTGTGTCCTGTCGATTGTATTGCCGCGTGAGAATTTTCGTTTTGAAAATCAACAAATGATTCTATATGAATAAAAGTAGGTGTAGATCATTCTAATGGTTAATAGGAGGATAATGTTCGAATTAGATTCGTTTTTATGTTCCTCTGATTTGAACTCCAAGTTCTCATTAACTCTTCAAGAATGTACCTACCCTCACAAACATACAAATTATCAGAATTATTCTATCAGTATGGAGCATTGGAGCATTCCCCATAAAGTATCACCATTCAAAAGATCTAGAACTGGTGCCTGCTCAGGTGCCCACACAAAAGTAACTGGACAACTGGTACCTAGGTGACAATGATTTAAAATTTCAAACTAAAATATTCTGATTATATAGACTTTGATAAAGCTTTTGATGACATTATCATCCGGGGTAACTAAAGGGATTACCATACCTATCCAAAACCAAATAAAAGCTTATGATTCAACATTAAACATCGAAAAGATGCAATATTTAATTAAAAAAAAAAAAAAAAAAAAAAAAACATTCCTCTTCACAGTAACTTCCCTTATTTTCAATTTATTTACGATAAGAACATACTTAATACAAGGTAAAACCCCATCTCCCAAGCTAACACTTAAGCAACATGGATCCAATGAACTCAGGTTACCTCCTCCAATGAGCTGCAAGTTGAGAGCTTTCCCAGACATTTCTCTCGCCGGTAGGTAACGCCACTTTATGACTTTGATTGGGTTCAGGCCACTTATGTTCTGGTTTAAAATTACACCATCACGACCAGAAATTCCCGAACGTTATCATTAGCCAAGTTCTCTCACATGCAATTTGTTTCTGCTCCAATAAGCTGACATCATGCAAAGATCATTTCGATACACTTGAGCCAATGGCCGCGGATAAACACTGCACACCCATTGTATAGTTTTCTGAAACAAAAAATGTGAAATGGACACCTATTATTAGAATTTGAATGAGTTTACACCTCGTTCTGCAGATTTTCATTCGCACCCAGTCAGCCTAGTCAGCTTGAAAGGTTGCGGGTCTGCCTTGTAAGGGCCAGGTCGCGGGTTTGATTCCCGCCCGGGGCGAATTTATCCCAAACAGATAAGGTTCGTTCTCGGAACGGCTGACTTTCTCCTATCCTGTGTTCTACAGATTTTCATCACAATCAAGAGTTGAACGAAGTGAATTTAGAAAGACGCAGCCCTTACCAGTTTCCACCCTACTAGAAAATGTACTTATGATTTTTTTAAAGGCTACAGAGACACAGACTACTCAATCACACATTCCTAGATCAAATTAATTGATCATGAGAAAGAAAAACAAGGTTCAGCCAGACTTGAGGGTCCCCAAACATGTGCTCAGAGTAATCTAAACATTCCAAACACTATAAAGAGTGTAAAGAAAAATAATCTCTATCAAACCTACTGAAAAAAAATCGCACTCGGAAGTTGAACGAGATCTATTTGGAAACACGCAGTCCTTACCAGTTTTCACTCTACATGAAAAATGTACTTACGATTTGTTTAAAGGCTACAGACACACAGACTACTCAATCACACATTCTTAGACCGAGTTAATTGATCATGAGAAAGAAAAACAAGGAAAAGGTTCAGCCAGACTTGAGGGTCCCCAAACATGTGCTCAGAGTAATCTAAACATTCCAAACACTATAAAGAGTGTAAAGAAAAATAAAATACGACATCATTATGTCAGAGTTTAGGGCAGCAATTTGTGTTTTTTTGAGGGTGCTGAATAAGTTATGACAAATTTCAACAGCTCGGTGCTGGTAATTTATGGTTTGATAAAAAAAAATGTCACCCTAAACAGTGTGGAATGCTGGAGTGTTCAGAGGGCAAAGGGTATCTCGGTAGATTCTGGATCTG